>NW_012119821.1:1216575-1261323 GCF_000951035.1 Colobus angolensis palliatus | reverse complement strand
CCTTTCCTTTCCTTTCCTTTCCTTTCCTTTCCTTTCCTTTCCTTTCCTTTCCTTTCCTTTCCTTTCCTTTCCTAGATAGGGTCTCACTCTATCACTCCGGCTAGAGTATAGTGGCACAATCACAGCTCACTGTGGCCTTGACCTCCTGGGCTCAAGTAATCCTCCCACTTCAGCCTCTGAGTAGCTGGGACTACAGGTACATGCCATCATGCCTGGCCCATGTCTAGGAATGATGCCAGGGTTGATCTTAAACTCTTGGGCTGAAGTGATCCTCCCACCTCAGCCTCCCAAAGTACTGGGATTACAGGCATGAGTTGGACATTTTTATATCTTCTTTGGAGAAATGTCTATTCAATCCTTTGCCCATTTTAAATTAGTTTGCTTTGTTGAATTTTAAGAGTTCCCTACATAGTCTAGATATCAATCCTTTACCAGAAATATGATTGGCAAATAATTGTTCCCATTTTATGGGTTGTCCTTTTACTCCATTGATGCTGTCTTTTGAAGTACAAACTTTTAAAATTTTCATGAAATCTGATTTGTTTACTTTTTCTTTTGTTGTCCGTGCCTTTTGTGTCATACCTTAGCACTCACTGCCAAATCTAGTGTTGTGAAGCTTTTGCAATGTTTTCTTCCAAGAGTTTTGGGTCTTACGTTTAAGTCTTTGATCCATTTTGAGTTAATTTTTGTATATGGTGTTAGATACAGGTCCACCATCATTCTTTTGCATAAGGATATACAATTTTTCCAGCATCTTTTGTTGAAAACACTTTCTCCATTGAATTGTCCTAGCCGTCTTTTCAAAAACCATTTGAACATATATAGGAGGGTTTATTTTTGAGCTCTTTTCTATTCCATTGGTCTGTATGTCTGTATGCCAGTACTACATTTTTTTGATTACTACAGATTTGTAGTAAGTCTTGAAAGGAGAAACTATGAGTCCTCCCATTTTTTTCCTTTTCAATTTTTGTTTTGGCTATTAGGGGTGCCTTGAGCGTCCATATAAATTTTAGGATGGGTTTTTCTGTTCCTGCAAAACGCATCATTGGGATTTTAATAGGGATTGCACTGACTGCAGATTTTTGGGGGCTAGAGCTGACATCTTAATATTAGCTTCTAATCCATGAGCGTAAGAGGTTTCTATTTATTTATGTCTAATTTCTTCAACCATAATTTGTAACTTTCATTATATAGGTCTTTCACCTTATTGGTTAATTCCTAAGTTTTTTATACTTTTTGATGTTATTGTAAATGAAATTGTTTTTTGTAATTTTCTTTTCAGGTTATTCATTATTAGTATATAGAAATGCAACCGGTTTTTGTATATAAATTTGTATCCTGCTACTTTGCTGAATTCACCTTTTAGTTCTAACAGTGTTTTGTGCAGAATCTTTAGGGTTTTCTACATAAGATCACACCGTCTCTGAACAGAGATAATTTTACTTCTTTTCCTACTTGGATGTCTTTTATTTCTTCTTATTGCCTAATGGCTCTGCCTAGAACCTTAAATACTATGTTGAACAGAAATGGCAAAAGCAAGCTCCTTGCCTTGTTCCTGATTATAAGGGAAAAGTTTTAGTCTTTCATTGTTGAGTATCGTGTTCACTATTGGTTTTTCTGATATGGCTTTTATTATGTTGAGATAGTTCCTACTATTCTTACTTTGTTTAGTGTTTTTATCATGGAAAGGTTTTGAATGTGATTAAATGCGTTTTCTAAATCAATTGAGATGATCAGATTACAAATAATTATATATCAATGAGTTTGTCAAAAAAGAAAAAATGAGCAAATTCCTTGAAAAATTCAAAACTTACACGAAGGAAACAAATAACCTGAATAGCTCTATATCTACCAAATAAATTAAATGTATAAATAAAAACCTTTCCACACAGATATCTCCAGGCCCGGAAGGCTTCACTGGTAAACTCTATTGAACACATATAGCAGATCTCAAATTCTTTCAGAAAATGGATGAGGGGGAAAAAATTCCCAACTCATTTTATAAAGCTAGGATTCCCTGGATAGCAAAATCAGAACAGGAATGTGCAGTAAGTTCTACTGCTAATTAAATGCATGACCTTAAGAAAGTTGCTTTCTCATTCTAGTTTTCAAATGTCTCATCCACGATCATTCAATAGAATATTCATGCTTAGATTCTGGCACTGTGAAGAAGAACCTGGAGGAGACACCAGTCATTTTCTGCCCAGGACTTCAGGAAAGAAGCTCCAAGGGACTAACACCATCTCCAAGCAATAGCAAGTGCATATGAATCCACCAGAGGTCTTTCCATACAGGGAAATTCAAAGTAATGAAACTCAGGAGAGTAAGAGGGAAGCCAGCTGAAAGTGAACGCAAACATCACACAGGAGACAGAGTGAACTAGGACAACCTAAGTTACACATGAAGTTCCTATTATTCTTTCCCCCATCCCTACCTTCTCTTTATCTCTATTTTCCCCCATCCCCATCTTCTCTCTGTCTCTCTCTCTCCTCCCCGCCATCACACACACACACACACACACACACACACATATTAAGTATCTACTGTTACTGATTTTCCTCTTAAAGCTGACAGTTGCAGCAAGAAACATTTGGGAACTGCTACAGTAGATGATCTTTAAGACTCCCTCCACTTCCTAAACACTTACTGAATGCCTACTATGTGTCAGACACCAAGTTAAGCAGAATCAAACCTGACATTTATCCTTATGGAGTATTGTTCTATGTTCTACTGTGTTAAAAAAGAACAATAACTCTTCCTGAATGACCCTATGCACTAGGCATTATTATACCTACCCTGGAGTAATTGAGACTTAGAGAGTGTATAGATAGCTAAGGCTCATAGAGCTAGAAAGGAGAAGAGCTAGCATCTGAGCCTAGGTCTGCCCTACCCTTAAGCTCCTGCTATTTCTACTCTGCTATGTTGCTTAATTAAGAAAGAGTTTAACTTGATCCTGATTATATTTTATATCTCACTAGTAGAATAACTGATTTCTATTTTTTATGACTAATAATGCTGTATTATATTTGTTGTTTGCCTGCTTATGTTTTTGAATGACTAACTTTGGATTCAAAGTTTTTATTAGAATACATTCAAAATTCTGCTAGATTGTCTGAATTGCAAAAATCATTAAAACTCTCTTTCTCTCGATTGATGAAGCAGAAACAAACTTAACTTTATTTTTAATAGAAATTTCCTTGACTTTACCCAGGAAATTGGTGAGTCAATGCCTCTGTACAGTTTTTTACAAAGATTGTTAGGTATTGGGGTATATTTGGGGCTCGGGGTAGTGGAAAGAATCAATATACTTTGGTCATTAAAAGCAAGTCCTAACCCAAATCTCCCACACCACAAAGGGAACTTCCAACTCAATTTCCAACTGAATATGGTTGATAGACACATACAAAAAAATGATGACATATTCTTTCTTGCTAATAATCTTTGTAAATACCCCATCTGCACATGATATCAGCAGGTGCTCTGCAGGCAGAGGTAATCAAATATAATGTATCAAGTCCAGATTCCTGATTTGGAATACTAAACCTCTGGCAATATGATCTAATTCTATATTTTCTTGCCTCATTTTCTGTCTCCTTCTACCCACCGACGTCTCAGCCATAACGGAAACAAAACCAGTCTCCAAATATTCCTCTAAGCCTTATTCTTCAGGCTGTCCCCTATGAGACACATAGCCATCTCCACCTTTCAGCAGCTGTAACAACTCAGACTACTTTCTCTTCTATGAAATCCCACTCCCATAGGAACTGATTTCTCCTTCTGCTCCATTTTCAGGAAGGTTCCACTTCTGGTGCCCTGCTGATCATCTGTCTTCATCAGGGCTCAGAGCATGAGGAAAGGATCCTGGATGGTACCTTCCCTTCTGATATTCCTGGTACCATACTTGATGACGACACAAGACAGGTGCTGAATAAACACCAAATCCCTGAATTAGTAATGTAAACAGGAAATCAAGCCAAGAAACAAGGCTCCCCTAGTTAATGTGTCAGCAGGACAAGAATGAGACAGCCTCTCATTCTCAATTTTCCATCAAGGTCATTGCTTTGTTGGTCATATGTGTTCTGTATTCTAATTTGCCTCAAATCACTGATGCAAGTCTCAATTTGGGTTTCCTAATTTAAAACCACACCCTCAAGGTATTTTTCATTATTTTTTAAATCCATTTTAATCATTTTAATACCCATCAGAAGCTTGAAATTGAAATGTCATGACTAGACCGCCCTGATTTTTCTGCACTACATTTGCACAATGGATAGTCTCCTCAGATCTGCAGTGTAACTGTACTGATCATTTTCCTCAAGTAATATTTTTACAGCATTATTAAACCAATAACATAAATCAAAGACTATGCCCAGAAAGAAAAGCTTGAGAATATTTCAAAAAACACCTAAGACAAATACATCTGTCTAACTAAATAAAGTCTCTCCTAGTCTGTTTTAAATTGCACAAAGAGGGCAGGTGAGAAGGAGAAGAGCAAGCCGTCACCACCCGCCTTCTCTGACCCTCTGCCACAATGAGGCCTCCTCCTAGATGGGACAGGAATGTTCTCCAATTTTCAAACACCTGCTTTGTCTGTGCCTCAGTGTAACTGCTCTAATGCTCTTGGGGCCTTCTGCAAAGCACAGTTCTGTACTCTTCCCTCAGGCAGTTCCAGTTCCCTACTTGTCCACAATTGGCCAAATGACGCTATTGACAATTATAATATCATACTGAAGTGGGAAAGGAGGAAGGGAATGCTTCAAAAGGGCCATCTACCACCCGATTAGAATGTGCAAGAACAGAGAAGAGCTGCAGCCCCTCAAGACCCAGGGCAGTGTCCTTTACCTTTTGAAACTAGTATGTGAGCACCCAGTGTTGTCAGGTGTCCCATATCCTGTATACCCCGCTGCCCCTACACTATGCCCCTACTAGAGGGCCTCACAATATAGCATCCAGAGACCCTAGGCAACTCTGTGCCCCACTGAGCCACACTTCCACATGTGGTCTTGATAATACTGGAGTGGTTTTGGGGTTCCCCCTAGTGTAGTCCCTATGCAGTGTGTTAGCTAATGCAGATCCCCACTGATACTAGTATAAGTTTCCACTGAATGTCCCATTCAACTGCTTACAACTCTGTTGACTGGGAGAAGAGAATGTTTAGGTCTTCAGATGTTGCAGAGAGTGCCAAATGATAGCTCCATCTCCAAAGCACTTCTCAAATGAAACAGCCATTGAAATAGAGGGATACAAATATAAAAGGGAAAATGGGCATCTTTTTACCATTACATTCAAATTATTTTCTAATGGTAATTCATCATCATACCTTAGGCTTTTCATTTATCACTATTAAAAAGTTCTTGGCTGGGCGCGGTGGCTCACACCTGTAATCCCATCATTTTGGGAGGCCGAGGTGGGTGGATCACCTGAGGTTGGGAGTTCAAGACTATCGTGGCTAACATGGTGAAACCCCATCTCTACTAAAAATACAAAAAATTAGCTGGGCATGGCGGCACGTGCCTGTTGTCCCAGCTACTCAGGAGGCTGAGGCAGGAGAATGACTTGAACCTGGGAGGTGGAGGTTGCAGTGAGCTGAGATCATGCCACGGCACTCCAGCCTGGGCGACACAGTGAGACTCCATCTCAGAAAAAAAAAAAAAAAGAAAAAGAAGAAAAGAAAAATTATTTAAAAACCTACCTTATTTTGGAAAATCTTATGTGACTTAGGAAAAACAAAACTGATTTAAATGAAATGGAAATAAGAGCTATATTTGGAGTGAGGAGATTCTGTTCTGATCCCAGATCTGACACTCATATCATGGGATTTGGCCAGTGACATAAGTTTTTGTGTGAGGATCTTTTTATAAAACGAGGAGTTGAAATACATGATGTCTAAGTACCATCCAGCTCCCAGCTCTCAAATTACATCTATTCTCTTTTTGTTATTATTCCTCTTTCCACTCACTCCACACACATCTCTCTCATTCTATCCTAATTACAGCATAACAGAGATCCCAAAATGAGTTGGATTGCACATCACAGTGTGGGGATCTCTGGTAGATACCAAGAAGCCTGTCATCTCTAGTGCCAGCAGCAGCACAACTGTCCCTTTGGGCATCAACTACCAAAGATACCATTAGCACCGGAACACTGAGCCAAAGAGGAGGAGGGTAGGTGAGGCGTGGAGGCACCTCAGACAGCATCCACAATATCCAACTGGGACTTCAAGAACTATTGAGGAGGGATTTAAGGAAGAGTGGAATTCCCGCACAGCAGTACCAAGGCGTATTAGATATTAGTTATTGCTGCTTAACAAACTATTAATAGTGGTGCATAACAAACTATTCTAAATCTAGTGAATACACATTTAAAACAACTATTTGGCTCACAGTTTCACCTGGGAACAACTAGGTGTTTCTTTGTTGGTCTTACAAGTGCTCAATCACACATCTGTGATGAGCTAAGTGGCTCTGCTTCTGACTGCCACCACGTGTTCTTTCATCATCCAATAGGCTGGTCCAGGCTTCTCAACATAGAAGTAGCAGCAAGGGTCTGCAGCGTAGTAAAGGACAAGCCCCAATGTGCAAGCACTTTTCGAGACTGTTAGAGACATATTTGCTAATGACCCCTTAGCTAAAAAGCAAGTCACCTGGCCAAACCAGATTCAAGGAATAAGGACATGGGCCCTACCTCTTGATAACAGGATTTATAATGGCCCATTGTGAGTATATGAATGGAAGGGTGAGAAGGATTTGTGGCCAACTTTATAATGTACTATATAAAGAAATATGTATTTGTGCTTGCCAATATGACATTTTAATTTTCAGGTTGAATTGTCAAGTAAATAAGGTGAATTTAGTCCTGCACTTTACACAGCAGCATATTTTACAGTAAAATTTCAATGAGAAATGAAATTTGTGAGTCTTCAGATCAAAGAGAAACTGGAAATTTTTTAGCAAATTATCAGCCGCATTTAACCTTTTGGATTCCTTCCACAGTTATACATAGAAATGCTAATTTAGGGAATTCCTCAGATGATTTGCTTTTGCATCTTTTGTATTATTCTTGCCCTGACAAAACCCAACCTTCTGTGCTGTTCCTCCTGCCTTCAGCCAAGTCACTCAATGCACCTTAAAGAAATTCATGAGTAATCACAGCCCGCTAAAATGTTTATATCTCTGAAATGTATACCATTTCTTCCAGTCTCCAATCTGTGTTTGGCAATTAAACTGAGCTTTATGCCAGATTCATTCACCAATCATTCATGTAACACAGATTTCTTACAAATTAACTGGTTCCTGGGCATAGTGCTAAGGGGTATGGATATCACAGAGACAGGAAGGAAGAAGGGAAGAAGGGAATGAGCCTGCCTTCTTGTGTCTGGTGGCTCAGCAGGATGTATACCCATAACTTTTACAAGAAATGCAGTTCCAGAACTTCAACTCACTTTCAAAACTAAAGTGAATTTTGCACTTTTAAACAACTTCCCTTGGATCACTTTTAATTTTCATAGAGCCTGACTCCTCTGAAGAAGGTTTAAAAGTGACTGACTTTCTTCTTTCTACTGTTAAATTGTCACTAAGTTATTTTTAATTCTGACAATGTCTTCAAGCTCTTTCTAAGGATATTCATCTCTCTGGGCAGTTGGAAAAAATTCTAAGTCAATTTCCTCTTACCTAGAACCAGCCTTTCACTTAGATAACACTTCAAACGAAGCTTGCTTTACCACACAAGGTTGGAGTAGAGTGGAGGGGCTGAACACAGGTCAGTCTCATCGTCCCTAGTGCTTTTCTTTAAAAATCCACAAAAGCTGGTCCTCAATAAATCTGAAATGAGCAAGGTCCACTATTGGCAGTGATTAATCTGTTCTTTCGAGTGTTCTTGGTGTTTTCCCCTACTTTAACTGCATAAGTGAGGGGGATTTTGTTGTTGTTTAATAACAACTCATGGTCTTTGTCTCCTGGTGGAAGAGTTCATTTTTTTTATTTATTTTTTATTCTTTGAGACGGAGTTTCGCTCTGTGGCCCAGGCTGGAGTGCAGTGGCCGGATCTCAGCTCACTGCAAGCTCCGCCTCCCGGGTTCCCGCCATTCTCCTGCCTCAGCCTCCCGAGTAGCTGGGACTACAGGCGCCGCCACCTCGCCCGGCTAGTTTTTTGTATTTTTTTAGTAAAGACGGGGTTTCACCGTGTTAGCCAGGATGGTCTGGATCTCCTGACCTCGTGATCCGCCCGTCTCGGCCTCCCAAAGTGCTGGGATTACAGGCTTGAGCCACCGCGCCCGGCCGGAAGAGTTCATTTTAACAGGCTACCTTAAAGATCTTCTCTCTTTCTCTCTGGCACACACACACACACACACACACACACACACACAAACATGACCTTTAAAATTCATAAGAAATTAGCTCTACTGATGGTGATGGATAACGAGAGATACTTTGGTAGAGCATACCTACTCTCAAGATAGATCCCATCAACACAGATGTCCAGAGCAAGAGAATTTTACCTAGTCTGAAGAATCAGTTTAAAGTGCCTTTCTCAGATCCTCACAGAAAACAAAAATAGTGTTTTCATAATGAGAAGAGAGAATAAAACCAGGGCAGTAAGTCATCATGCCAAGAAAAAATCTCAAAGTTGTACATATTAGAGTTGTCCCATCTTGAGAAACTTGAAGGGAAAAACAATACCCAGCACCCAGACATATTAAGTGAAACCCTATGTCACTGTGCACAAAAGTGATGGAACCGTATTTGTCCATTGTTTATTGTCTACCAAAGCAAGTTTTACGAGTAGTTGATTCTCCATTACTTGAGGTAGATACTCAATATTGTTTTCTTCAATACTGAAATTGCTTTATTTGTATGTAGCATTCAATTTACTTCAAAAATTATTGAACATCTGCTGAGGATCAGGCACTGTACTAGACAATGGGAACACAACAATGAACTGAGCTTAGGACCAGCTGTCAAACTCTCAAGGACAAATGTAAGTACTGAATGGTCTTAAAGGTGATGTTAAGCTGACATGTGTATATATTTTCTAGAGAAGAGACTGTGGGGATGAGGAGAGGAGGAGGTAAGCATAGGCAGAAACCTTAGATTTGGGCATCATTCAGGCCTGAAGAACTGTATATGATATGGCTCTTTTGAATTCACACTGAACCAGGTTCTAAAAAGATTATTACAACAATAAGCTATAATAGCAAAAATACGAACAAGGAGCCAATAAAGTCTATGCTAATTGAACATCAGGATAAAGTCTAGAATACAGATTTAGCGGAAAAGAGTGAATATATCAATAGGACAGCCATGTAAGAAGTTACTCAAAAGTGAAAAAATTTTAAAAATGAATTATGGACAATGCAATCAAGCAACTTAAAGACATCGCACAGGCTTATCTGTGGGTCTGCATCAGAGGGAATGCTATACTCCTCAGTCTACATCTCTAGGGCACAACTGATGGGGATATTCCAGTGAGACCAATGTCACTCAGGACACAAAACAGAAGAACAGAAAGATGATAACACTAACTAAGGGAGAAGAGAAGTTATTACAACCGTCTTTGATTTCACATAACAAATATGGCATATTAGAGCCAATCCATATAAACTACAACAAAAGTTGTTTCCTGTTCATGAGTGACCAGAGAAAAATCACTGAGTAATCCACAGTCACTATGCATTACCTATGCATAAAATGGCAGATAGGAGATAAAAATAGATGTTATTAGCATACAATTAATTTAACATGTTTATAGTACTTACTTTTAAGCAGAGGAAAAGTATTACTTTTAAAAGCTTTAAAATATTTACTTGTTAATATTCATAGCTACCTTATAAAGTAGATACTGTTACCTCCATGTTACAGATGAATTAACTGAGGCACAGAGAAATCCACAGAAATTTCCAAGTCCAAAAGGCCAGTTAGTGGTAGATCCAGGATTGGAACCCAAGCAGTTTAGTTGCAAAGTCCATGTGCTTCACCGCTGTGCCATTCTACCTCGAGTGGTATCTTAGTCTGTTCTGTGTTGCTATAACAGAATACTACAGACTAGGTAATTTATAATGGACAGAAATTTATTTGGCTCATAGTTCTGGAAGCTGGGAAGTCCAAGAGCATTAAAAGTAATACTTTTACTTTGCTTAAAAGTACTATAAACATGTTAAATTAATTATATGCTAATAACATTTATTTTTATCTCTTACCTGCCATTTTATGCATAGCTAATGCATAGTGAGTATGGATTACTATGCTCTTGGACTTCCCAGGTTCTGGCACTACATCATCAGGGTGGAAGGGCAAAAGAGGGTGAGGGTGAACAAGCAAGAAGGGATCGAGGTCACTTTTTTTTTTTTTTGAGACGGAGTTTTACTCTTGTTGCCCAGGCTGGAGTGCAATGGTGCGATCTCAGCTCACTGCAACCTCCGCTTCCTGGGTTCAAGCAATTCTCCTGCCTCAGCCTCCCAAGCAGCTGGGACTACAGGCATGCGCCACCACGCCCGCTAATTTTATACTTTTAATATAGATGGAGTTTCTCCATGTTGGTCAGGCTGGTCTTAAACTCCCAACCTCAGGTGATCCACCCACCTCGGCCTCCCAAAGTGCTGGGATTTCAGGCGTGAAGCACCGCACCCAGCCTTGACCTCGCTTTTTATAACCAACCCATGCTCACAATAACTAATCCACTCCCACAACAATAACATTAGTCCAAGCATTAGGGCTGCACCCACATGACCTAATCATCTTTTATGAGGCCCCACCTCCCAACACTGTTGCATTGGCAATTAAGTTTGCAATGCATGAACTTTGGGGGACACATTCAAACCATAGCACATAGTCCCTTATGAGTGTGAATATAAGAACTTAGTGGTATCCTTTGTGTACTGCCCATAAAAGATACTGTAATGAGAAAAGAGAATTGCAATAACGCAAATATCACACCCTATTGAGAGAGCTTTCCATATCTAGTACCATGTATACATTCATTCACTTTTTTCCTAAAACATGACACATATATTCTGTACATATGAAGATTTTAGGTGATATACCAATGAACTTTTATTTGATTTTAATGTATGTGGCAGATTATATTGTATATCGACTCAACTGTTATTTCAGTCCCTTTGTAGTTGCTCTCCTTTACTATAGAGGCTGGAAATACAAATAGGACTCCCTGCAATCTCCTGCATCTATGGTACAAGCATGTGCCCTATGCTTTTTCAAACAGGCATGTCTTCACAAAATTTCAAAATGAGAATGAACAATGTAATCTGACAGTCAAGAGTGGGAGTTTGGGAGGTGAAGGGCCTTCTGAGGCAGCTGTGATGGGGCTACCATGGTGCTGCTACTCAAGCTCTGTGGTTTAGGGAATTTTGTTGGCTGTGTGCTTCTCAGCTGCCACAGCTCTGGCATTAGTGCACCCAAGCCTGATTCTCTGGACCTTTCAGAAATTACAGCCATTATGTAACATCCTTTAATAAAAATTCTTCCTTTTTTAATTAGCCAGAGTAGATTCTACTGTTGGCAACTAATTATCTTTCTTTAGATAATATATATTTCACATGTATCCATATGTATGTGGCTAGCATATGAAACCCTATGATTTCACAAAAATCATGCTTTGCATGGAGCTAATATTAAAAAGTAGTCAAAGTAAAGAATACTAGTCAGGTAACATATGAATATGTTGAAAATTGTGAAGAAGTCAGTGAATGACTGGAATCTTACAAATGGCATTAATTCCTCAAACTCCTCAGTAAGAAGAAAGTATAATTTCCACAATTCTACATCTAAATAGACTGAAGTTTAGAGAGGTCTCACTAGGAAGCATTCAGACCTGCCTGAGTCCGTGTCACATATGTGTAGTCCCACACTCCCTTGTCATCATAATTCACAAATAAAATTGATAAGACATTAGGGCTTAAACCTTTGTCTCCACGTGTTTGATGAGTTCATGTCAGTCCTGAGAATACTGATAATCACTGAGGGCACTGGCAAAACACACGTTTCTGGACCTGCAAAACGAGAACCAGCTCCTGCTCTGTGAGGGGTGCACCAGCTTCACTGGTGAGGGCCTTGCCTGGCAGCTAACTGACCTCTGGAAGAGGCAGCCTGGGAAGCTTTCTCAGAGGAGAGGTGAAGGAATAATGGGCATTAATGGAATGGAGGAAAACAAAGATAAAGAATAGCTCAGGTAAAGGCGTGGCTCGTTGGAAAAATATTAAGTAATGAAGTGAAGCTGAAACATCAAAAACATGCTAGTTGGGCAGTGAAAGAATGCTGGGGAGCAGCAGGGGTCCTGCCTCCTCCTGGGGAGTTAGGACTGAAGCCAGGCACATTTGCCCCAGAGAGGAGGAACTGGCAGGACTGGCAGAGAAACCAGTTAAGAGACAATTACTTTAGTCCAGGGATGAGATAGTTGAGGCAGTTGCTCTCAACTATCACAGAAAGACAAGGACAGGGAAAAAGGAATGGTCGTGCACATTGTCAAGGTAAAAGATTTAATCAGATTGCTTTTCCACTCATTTCAGTGGTAACATAGTGAAAATAAAAGATATCTGGATGCAATGTAAAATGTTTGAGCTGTCTTCCCAGAAATGAATGCATATAAGAAAAGGGAGATATATTCATATATTATACCTTCAATAATTCTACAGATAGTCAGTGCAGTTGTAATAAAATGTCCTCTTTCCTGTATTCTTGCATTCCCATAAACAGCTGGGACATACATTATCATCGGCACTCCCTTTGTTTCATCTCTGAACTTTAGCTGAGATTAACTAAGGAGGAGATGACACTTGTGTTGGGATTGGGATCATTGTGGTGGGTAGAGGAGAATTAGGTGGCCATGCCTGATGCTGAGAGTAGTCCACAGCCAAAGGCATTTTAAGACCTGTAGAGGCAGAACTGGAAAATCATAGGTAGTAGTCCACTGGCCTTTCAGAACAAGCTTCATTAACTTTGAGATTTTCATCCTATACCTGGAAAACAATATTACTGGTGATAGATGTGGCCAGTCTAGGAGCCCACAATAATTTAGAGAAAAGGAAAGTAAGGTTACTTTATAATCTTATTAGCAAAAAAAAAAAAAATATCCTGAGCCGCAAATGGTTTAAAAGGCTTAGAAATCTATAGTTGAAGGCTTAAAGGCTTCAACAGTATTTAACCAAAAATACTAGAGATGTTGCTAGCACAAGTGCCTTTGAGAGGGAAAAATCATTAGTTCTCCATTACCATAAAAAGATGAGAGGCAAAAGGATGCATGCTATTTTTTTTTTTTTTTTTTTCCTGATGAAGGGTGGTAGTGATTGTAATCCCAGGAAAGCAAGACTAAGTCAGGTAGGAAAGGAGAGCAAACATAAGGAGTAAGTAACTGAGCCGGCAATTGCTTCCCCAAAGCCAGGGCTGGCTGCTGTCTTCTTAGGCCATCGCCAGATAGGCTGTACAAACTCCTACATCTTGGCATCATCTACAGTTGAAAGAAGAAAAGCAAGCAATTGGCAGGGCACGCTGGCTCAATGTGCCTATAATTCCAGCACATTGGGAGGCCGAGGCTGGCAGATCACTTGGGGTCAGGAGTTCGAGGCCAGCCTGCACAACATGGTGAAACCCCGTCTCTACTAAAAATACAAAAATTAGTCAGGCGTGGTGGCAGGTGCTTGTAATCACAGCTACTCAAGAGGCTGAGGCTGGAGAATCGCTTGAACCTGAATGGCAGAGCTTGCAGTGAGCTGAGATCCCACCACTGCACACCAGCCTGGGCAACAGAAAGAGACTCCATCAAAAGAAAAGAAAAAGGAAACGAAAAGGAAAGGAAAGGAGAGAAAAGAGAAAAGTAAAAGCAAAGAAAAGCAAGTAATTTGACCACTGTCTCTTCCTCTCCTCTCTTTCCTTGGTCAATGTCTACTCCATGATGCGTTAAGTTCCCTACACTGTGAATTGTGTTTCCCGGACCCTCTGGGCAGCATTGGGAGAGGCAGAGCTTCTGCAGCAGAGACAGGAGCAAGTGCAGAAGTCTCCTTATCAGTGAGTGCTATGTGTGAGGACCCTGAAATGTATGTCCCGGAACATGAGAGCAGCCTGAGCTTTTTACCCCTGGAAACAGTGTAAACTGTCACTTGGGCAACTCTGGCTGTGAATGCGAGGCCAAGGTGTAGACAGGGCTAAGCTGATCTGAAATAGTGAATAAACAGGGGCTGGTACAACTGCAGACCATGTGTGGCCATAAGATTTGAATGTGGCCATAAATGTTCAATTAACTCCAAATTTCTTCTATACCTTAGAAGCTCAAAGTTGAATTTCTGCCCAAGTCTGTTTTCTAAAAATGGCAAATGAGTTTATGTAATATTCAGAAATTTATTTAATAATTATGTTTCAAGGACTATTGAACTCTAACCTTGAGGCTAAGAATTATCTGTTATAGAAAAGTATTTGTTAGAATATTTGGTGTAGAAATTAATTTTTTCACTTAAACTTGTAAACTAGTAATAGGAGGTTAAATGCACTTACCAGCCCTATGGTAATTAATCACCAACCATGACTTCTGTGACTTTGTTATAATAGCCCCTTATTGGGAACGTATCTAAAAGCCTCCCTCCTGGAAAAATTAGTTTTTGTTGGTAAAATAAATATGTGATTCCTTCTGTTCTAAAGTAAACATCTCATTATTCCATACTTGTAAAAGAAACTTCATATAATATATCTGATTAATGATCTGAGGGGATCATTAATGTTTTGAATGGCAAATTTTAGAATAGCCATTAATATTATGCAAGTGAAGACTAATAATAGAGAGTTGTTCTCAAATTAAATTGGAGCAAATAAAACAAAAATCAAATTCTATTGACAGTATACACAGACCCCTGTGGGAGGAGTGGGGTATGAATATACACACATAAAAGATAAAACAAATCATCACAAATTTATGGATGCTTTTGCCTAACCCTTCACATATTTCCATTGTTTCCAACTTTTCTATATTTATATTAATTTCTAATCAGAAAAGTATAATTTTATAATTCTGACTAGAATCTTAAAATGAATAAAAATACCCAATTTAGCTATGATAGGTATAAAACAAAATATTTAATAATTTAAACAGAAATTGAATCACTTATATCCCATTAGATTAAAGATGCATGGACAAAGGGATTTGATTTGCTTAGAGGAATTATCTCATACTACAGAGACAAAACCAGGAGAGCTTGTTGAAAATGTAGCTTCATTTCATCAATTTCAACTTAGCAAGTCTGGGATGAGACCAGAAATCTGCATTTTATCAGGTTGCCAGGTGATTTCAATGCAGCTGGTTGGAGCCACACTTAGATAAATTCTGGTCAAAAGGGAAGCCCGAAGCATTAACATTTCAGAGACTCTCCATATGCCATCTAGGAACAATATTGCTCCGGCTCAAAAATTCCCAATTATCTGGTCCCTGTGGCAGATCGTACTGCGGGCCCTGACACTGTCTCCTCCTTTTCCTGCTTCATCTTCATTTAGCACATTTCTTATGATCGGTTTTCCTTGTGGTTTACCTAAGTGGGGAAAATGAATTTGTTTTGTCAACATTGGCAGCTGAGGTGGTTTGAATGTCCTTACTATGAAATAATAAATTGATATTCAGTTTATATATCAGTCTCCCTGATCTCAGTTATGTGAGTCCACTCCCTGAAACTTGGGTCCATTTACAGATAGTCATGTGAGTTCTGAAAACTTGAATCGTGGCCAGGCACGGTGGCTCACGCTTGTAATTCCAGAACTTAGGGAGGCCAAAGCGGGCAGATCATGAGGTCAGGAGATCGAGACCATCCTGGTTAACATGGTGAAACTCTGTCTCTACTAAAACCCCCAAAAATTAGCTGGGTGTGGTGGCACATGCCTGTAGTCCCAGCTACTTGGGAGGCTGAGGCAGGAGACTCACTTGAACCCATGAGGCAGAGGTTGCAGTGAGCCAAGATTGCGCCACTGCACTCCAGCCTGGTGACAGAGCAAGACTCCGTCAAAAAAAACAAACAAACAAACAAAAAACCCTTGAATCGTTCAGCTGGAAGCCTGTGAGCCCCTTTCCCACAGTACTGTGTATCCGTTGTTATTGCCATCCTGGCATTCTTTCACATTTTTCTGATATAGCAAAATAGCATTTTTAATTTTCCCAGGGGAATTGCTCTCAGCTTCCTCCCAAATCTGAAAATGACAACTTATTCTAGACGTGTCCATTTAAACTCAACCCTAGGGTTTTGCCCAAAGTAAAACTATGCCAAGAGGTAAAGCTTGTATCTGTTGATTTGTATCATGGAGCGACAAGAGAAAAATGTTCCTAAGAACAAAGCCATCATAAACAAAAGAAGGACCAAGAGATGGGGATAAAATTAGCGACAGAGAAAGAAAGTTCTTTATGACACCATTGCTTGAGTCCTCAATACATCTGGTCCTTTATGCCAGTTAAGCTAACCCAAGTTGATTGCTGAGAAACCAATGCAAACAACTTTTTTTCCAGAAAGATTAAGCTCTGAACAAGAAACCTTCCAATATGTTAAATAGACTTTTGATTCTCTTATATTATGACTCCTACAGTCAGGCTCATACTTGATTGCAAAATGTAATGATAGTCATATAAAGCCACCGACATTTAGGAACCACCCAGTCTCATGAAATAACTAAACATGGCATAACGTTTATACAACCAAAATTGTTTTCCCCATTGCAAAAAATAAAAAGAATAAAATAAATTTAAAAATCTTTTAAAAGACCTGTATAGGAGAATAGTTAAAAGCTCTTAGCAACAACTCACTGGTGTCTTGCTTCTTTCTGGAAGATATAAAGCATGCACACTCCCCTCTATACCAGGAAAGACTTGGCTCTGTAAAATAGTAAAATAAGAACCAAATCCTTGAAGCTGCAGACGAAAGCAGAGCTGCTACTACTTACCACTTTTGCAACTGTCCATGGAAAGTGTTTAGTTTGGTGTGATCATTAGAAGGGAAAAGACCAGTCAAGACTAATATTGCATTTATGTTGATACTAAGCACATGGCTAAGAGATTCTCTCAGTCTTAGAATGTAGTCTACAAAAGCATTATCAAAATAAGCAACACCTACAGTGTTTCAGCAAAAAACAATAAATAAATTTAAAGTACACAAAAAGGTCATTCAGCTCAGATTTCCTCAACTCCTTTTCTGTGTCTCTTGGTAAAAGCACTTCGTGTACACATAGGTGTCCTTCCACCTTTGGACTTGGGTGAAACAACAGATTGTGTGGCATGGTGTCTGGATTTCCAAGGAGCCACTGAGAAGCCAGATGTGGCGTTAGCTTCCCATGGGGTAAAACTTCATCAATAGGAGATGAAACAGGAGAGCGCTAGAAAGCTAAGTTCTTTTGTCTTCTCTCCTATGAACTACGCCAGGGGACAGTTCCTCTTCACAATCCAAATATCAAGTGCATATGCTATGTCACTCTATAAGTGACACTGGTAGAGGTGGCACTACAAGTGACATCACTCACTTGTAGTGTGACATAGCGTATCCATCCCAGCTTGTTATTTAACAGTAGCCAGTGCGGGAGTACATGGCATCACATCACATCACATTTTCTCTTGTCTTGTCCATCCTGATGCTCTGGGTTTGAACAGCCCCATAAAAACTAATAGCACCCTAAGCATTGTGCCCTGGGCTCTGATCTCTGGATGATACAAGGGAAACTGTTGAAACTACTATATCTTTGTTCACTATCACTAATCATTTTATTAATGAAATAAATAATAATGTTTCCCTTCTAATATACAGTAACACAGGGTTAATTTGGCTTTCCACTTTGAGCTGAAGATGACAAAACATTCCTTGTTTATACAAGACCTTTCAAAATGCCCCCTTAATATCACTACCAGGAAGTGCAAGGAATCCACTTGTGTTTCAGCGATATATTATTCTATAACATGCCACCCAAAGTTAAATGACCTAAGGCAATAACGGAAAAAGCAGGCCTTTCCTGCATAGTTCTGGTCTTGGTAGCACTAGCTGGGGTCACTCACTGGGTCAAATTTAGCTATTGACTGGGCTGGGACAGAAGGTCTAAGAGAGCTTCCCTCACACGTCTGAGGTCTCAATGCTCTCTCACATGGTGGCTCTGCCCACAAGGCTAGCTGGAGCCTCCTCACCACACTGTGGACTTTGAATGGTTCTCCCTCTAGCATGGAGACTGCCTTCCCAGGAGAACACAAAAACCACCATCCTCTTAAGGCCTGGGCTCAGAAGCCCCAGAATGTCACTTTCACCGAGTTTTATTGTTCAAAGCAAGTCACAAAAGCAGCAGGATCCAAAGGGATGGGAAATAAACCCTCCCTCTTGATGAGATGAACGGTGTGTCTGCACAAAGTGAGCGGCATTAGTAGCTGCCATCTTTGGAGACTATCTACCATGGGGGGTTCCTAAATGTGTCTACATGTTAGAATCAGCTGGGGATCTTTTTAAAACTACAAGCATCCAGGCCACTCCCCAAACCAAGTAATTTACAATCTCTGGGAGTGGAACACAAGCAGTTTGTTAAGCTCTCCAGGTGATTCCAATCTGAGGACAGGCCTGGGAACCCCTAATCTACCCTAACTTGTAAGAAAAGAGATGTAGAAAAGCTGAAGGCTCTAGTTGGCATTGCCTCTGTCACATGTGGTTACCTGTCATTTCACAGTATGCTCAATGGCTTGTCTTAAAACACACCAGGACTTTAAACGTTAGGCTATGCACCAATCACTTTAAAGTACATTAAAGCTGCCATAATAAACTAGTTTAGTATGCCTTGTAGGGTGACTAACTTTCCGGTTTGTCTGGGACTGAGTGGTTTCCTAGGACACAAGACTTCCAGTGCTAAAATCAGGACGGTCTGGGTCAAACTGGTGCAGCTGGTCAGCCTAGCATTGCCTTATCTCCCTCTGGTGGAGCAGTCATGTTCTGATGAATTTTATTTCTGAAATGCAGTTCCATTATCCTCACCTGAGTCTTCTCAAAATTAGCTATTTGGGCCAGTGCTGCTTGAATTATGTTCGACAGACTTGCAGCATCAGCATCACCTGGGAGCCTTTGTTAGAAATGGAAATTTGGAGGTTGAGGGCAGTTCTCTAGACACTGAGTCAGAATTTCTGGGAGTGGGACACAGAAATCTGTGTTTCGAAAACCATGAATTGAAGAAGCACTGATCTGGGCTGCCATGCTTTCATCTTCCTCTACTATCCTACACATGGCCAAACCATATTTCTCTATCGCACCAGGCATATAAAAAGCATAGCAGGATGAGTCAATCAATGCTGACTGGCCAGAGATGCCCTGACAAAGAGCAGCCTCAGTTGCAGACACATACATGACAGTCATCGTCTGGGGCTTAGTTTTTCTCAGTCGTTTGTCTGAGGGGGCTGCATGAAACTTTTTTACATACACAGCAGGGGCTAGAGAGAGGAATGAGGGCGGAGCTGAGCACAGCTGTCTGCAGTTGCCGAGGCCTGTCTCTTTCAGGACACACTAAAACTGTCAATACAAGTGAGCAAATTTTTCTCTGACCTGGAAAGAAAAAACTCTTCTTAAAGTTAAGCAGAAAATCAAGCTTCACCTTTGACTGGATGCTTGATTTTTAATGGGAATTTATAGCAAAAATCATTCAGGTTTTGGTAATTTGGAAATCATGCTCTTTTGAATTAGCTTGGAATGAAGTTTACCTAAATGCAATGAAGAGTTCTGCGTAGCAAATTAGTATCCTAAAATTTAATTGCCTTAAAAGAAAAACACGGTTTTTTTTAAGGACCTATCTGTTTATATTCAATGGATGTATAACATATAAATTGGAAGTAAAACAAAGATATTTCTTAAAACACAAACACACTGTAATTGAGACTTTTTGCTAATTCAGACCGTTCTCCCTGCATATAGGACAAATTTCTTACTAGGATTTCTTCACCAGTCAATTAACATGTAACTTGATCCCTAGTACACTGAAGCAAATGAAAATTAAAAGGCCCTCTTCAAAACTCACTTTTGATATATTATTTCTCATGTGTTTCACAAACCTCATATTTAAAGTCAAAGAAAATGATCAGTAAACCTATTTTTCTCCTACATAAGACAATATAATCAAAGCTATTGTGGTAACAGATCTGTGGAAGTAGGGTGCTCTTTCAGTACTTCTGAACCACTTACAGCCAAAATCATCCTCCTGCTGCACTGCAGGTCTGGCAGGAGGTCTTTGCGCTGCCCTGCCCAGATATTCTGTGGGCAGCAGAAATACTTACTGTAATAACATCTTACACAAAGATAAAAACACAGAAGTAGATTAGGTAAACACATGTTTTTCTGGGCAACAAACTCATTTTCCCACATTATAATTACATGACAAATAAGTCTGTGAAGTTTACTTTCCTATTTTACAAAAACAAAAGAACCCATATTTCTTAAATAATCATAAGCAAATTTTAATCAATGATGTATTCTGTATGAGAAGATGTCTAAATATTTCATAAATGACCAACTACAGTTGGTCATCTTTGGGGAAATGTAAATAAGTCATTCAATTTTTAAGGAGGATAAAGTAATTCCTATATTTTTTCTCTAGTCAAGAAAAACATCCAGTTGATTGGTCAAACTTTGTAAAACTGTGCTATCTGATGGTTCTCCTACCAGATCCTCCACTTCCCAGTTGCACAAGCATAGACAATCAACCTAATGTCTATCACCAATCCCTCCTCCCAGGGAAATCACTGTGATCCTCACCTGGCTTTGCCTCCCAGCCAATGCTGAAATTGAGTCCCAGAGCTCAGAAAGGTTGCACAAACCCACCTGAATGGGATGAGTTGTCTGTGTAAGTCTATAGAGAACAAAGGTCCCAACAGGGAAGTTAAACTTAGCCATCAAATCCAAGCAGTGAACTCACAATCAGAATCAAACCCCATGCCCACAAAGGTGGCAAACTGGATCCCTGAGTGGGAACAGTGTACAAAAGGGCTGGAAGGACAAATCATGGCAGCGTCCTGCATGACACGCTTTTGCCTTAGTTATAAAGGCATCTGCTCAATGGAGTCTTAGATTTCATTTCTAAAATGGGTGTAGTATCTCTACCTATCTCATAAAGTTGTGAAAATCAAATGAAATAATTAAAAGTAAACAGTTGTAAACTGTAAGTATATGTACAAATACAAGGGACCATCACTCTTACTATGTTCACACATTCTTCTCAGCAGTAGTGGGGGTGGGGGGTAGCGTCTTGGAGTGAGGGTACTGGGAGTGATCCCATGAATGTGTATATTGTAATTGTCTGTTTATTTGTCTGTCCCCCCAGCCAATAACTAGACTGTGATTTCCTTGAAAGCAGAGACTGTGTCTTAGTCATCATTGCATCTCCATTTGCATAGTATGACATTCAATCACTGTTTATGGAATGTTGAATGAATAAATTCTGAATCCTCACTATTATTCAGACTCCCAGCTGCCCATGAATTATGTGCAATGGAATACTATGTAGCATAATGTGAGAAATGGAACAGCAAATGCCCATGTGCCCAGGAATAGTTCCCCATCTGCCTAAAATGGCTACTACTCCACTGCCAGAGCACTGGCCCTACTGGGTAAGGAGGCTGAATTCTAAGAATTAGAAGCATTACTTGAAGTTGGTCAACAAAGACAGCATTGACAATTAAATGGCTTGGAAAATAATAATAGCCAAATTTCTACTCTGCCCTTCTTACATGCCTGGTACTACACTAGAAACTTCACATCCTTGTCTTATTTAAAACTCACAACTACACTATACAGTAGATTTTGTTATTACCCATATTTTACAAATAAATAGTCTCTAAGAGATTGTGACCTAACCAAGTCACATATGGTAGAGCCAGAATGGAACTGCAGGTCTAGTATATTCTAAAGTCTACATTGTTAAGCAATCCCATACTTAGCAATGTCTGAGAAAAGGGAGGTCCTTGTGACTTTATCATTAGAATGGGATGGTCTCTTCTGGATCACCTCAAAGTCAAGCAAAAAAAAAAAAATTCTTCATTTTCCCTCACTCCCTTCCTTCCTTCCTTCCACACTTTCACAATTGCTGCTCATACACCGTATGTCAAGCACCATGCCAGGCACTAAGGTACACCAGTAAATAAGGGACAAAAGGGATCCATTTGAGGAAAGAACACAGTTAAGAGATGTGAATTGCAATGAGAGGGTGGAGGCTGACAAAATAAATGTCCCCAAGGGAATGGGATGTGGTGGCATGGGAGAACCATGCGAAGCCCAAATGTAGCAGGGCAGGGCCAGCTGCCCAATGCCAGTGCGAAGGTATTAGAAACCCACATGCAGGCTAAGTGCTGCATACTCACAGCAGTGTGATGGGATGTGATATCTGGTATGCGAATGCCTTAGCAACCATTTTCTAAATGAGATTTCACAAGGGACAACACACAGCCTGAGGTACTGTGGGGCTAGGGCTGGTAGGGAGTGTTTCAGCCAGTGCCAGGCTAGTTACCTGGTGACTATCAAAAATGTCTGCAATACACTGGCTTTTAAACCAAATCTCACGGCTCCACTTGTATCAACTGCCTTGATCCTTTCATTCACCCACTTCAGTCCTATCTTCTCTCGATGATTTCACTGTCTCTCATCACCCATGAGGTCGGCCATATTCTTAGTTGTGACCCTGTTTCTGGCTCAACACTCTTTCCTCTTCCTTGTTTGACCTTCAGGAGCTCTCCTGGCCATCCTGCATCTTCACTCTCTAGTTTCTGCCATTTCTGGTTGCTCCGAGTAGCTCTGGGGTCTCCTAAAGGACTGGCATTACCATTAGACTTGCCTCAGCCCAAAGAGGTATTGAAAACAACACAGTCTCAGCCTTCAGACACCAGCAGCATCAGAAACCTGGGCTAGTTCCTCCCCTTCCCCTTGTTTATTCATCCTTCTGTCATCTGTTCAACAAATATTTACTGATAACCTATTATTCCTTATACTTTGCTGGGGGAAAAAAGACATAATTTCTCTGCCCCAAAGGAATTCACAATCTGACAATGACCACTAAGTAGAGAACTTGAGCTATACCATCTATATACCTATACTTTCCACATTCATGACTCTTGGCCTGAAACCTCCCTCAAGCTTCACACTCATGTCTAACTCACTCTCTGATATTTGTACTTGGCTGAGAGCATTTTAAAAATAATATGATATGTCCAAAATATGACTTCTTTGAATGTGAATCTTCCCTGCTCTTTCTGTTCTTTGTACACAGCACCACTATCCTTGCAGTTAAATAAAAATCCAGGAGTTCCTTTTCTTTACCCTCTTTCCTTTAATAACCCTTATATCTAATCCATCAGCAAACCTTGTCCATTCTGCCCTCAATTGTGCCCTGAATCTATCCACTTCTCCTTAAGTCTATGCACAACACCCAGATCCACCAACAGGCTATTGCTGACCTACAGAGCTCTCTGCGCAATTTGAAAAATATGCCCTTCCTCCAGGCCTTCACAGCCTGGCAACGGGACATTTCCTGGCAACAGGAACATGGGCTGAATTTCAGCGACTTGCCCCCCTGAGCTGGTCTCCTGCGCAATAAGTAACCTGCAGAAACACAGTCGCAATCCTGCCATCAGCTTCTCTCCTCTACCATTGCAGGAGCCTCCCAAATGCCCCTCCGATAGTCCAGTCTCCACGCAGCTCCACAACGGTCTTTTAAAATCTTAAACCCAATCACGTCTCTTCACTGCTTAAAACTTTTCCACCCTTTACCTTGACCTGCAAAGCCCTGCAGGATCTGGTCCCAGTCCACCTCTCTAATCTGCTGACCCGCTGCGTCACTCTAGGCTGCTTTTCTCTTCCTTAAAAACATCAAACTTCTTTCTCCTAGTAGAGCCCTCCTGACAAAAGTATCTACCTTCCTTTCTTTCCTGTTTCCACTTAGGACCACAGTACATAGAACTGAGTTCATCTTAATACCTGGTCCACCATACACTCTCATCATTAGCCCATGCATGCCCTGTCATACTTCGTTATTTACTAGTTATTTTTAATAACGCAACAAGCATGCCTGGCCCTACCAGCCAAAACTCAATTGTGACCTGCCAAAACACAGTTACTGACTTGCCTCTAACTAACCATATGGTGCCCCTGTTTCTCCTCCATCTGAGGTAACCATAATCACAAAATCACAAATTTTATGTTCATCATTCTCTTGCTTTCCCATTTATATAACGTTATTGCACATGCACATACACACACACAGCCCCCCCCCACCTAGTTGGGTTTTTATTTTAGTAGTTTTTAATATTATGCTACATGTAATATTTTAGACTTAATTTTCACTTAATATTATATTGCTAAAAGCCAATCATATTGTTATGCCATTTTGTTTATTCATCTTTGCTGTATAATATTCCTTTGTGTAACAATACTATTCATCACTAGTATTAATCACCAGCTCAAGGTGCTAGGCCTTCATGGTCCCTCCAGGTTTTCATTATTGGAAACCAGGTGTTAAGCATATTCACATGCATGTCTTCTGTTGAACATGTAAAAAGTTTCTCACAGGTATAAAGCTAAAAGCAAGTTGAACTGTTGGTTCACACATGTTTGAATGTTCAAATTAGGATATAATATCAAACTGTTTTCCAAAGTCATTGTACCAATTCATAATCTCACCAGCAATGTTTGAACATCCTTTGGACCCACATCCTCTTCAACCACTTGATATTGCCAAACTTTTTAATTTGGAGCCAACTAAATGCATATAAAAGAATATCTCAGTGTGGACTTAATTTGCATTTCCATGATTACTTAAGTAACAACCATCACTTCATATGTTCATTGGCTATTTGTCTTTCTTCTCAGTTCTTCAGGGTCTCAGCCTGAATATCACTACCACCAAGAGAACTTCTCTGTCCACTCACCATGTGAAGGTAGCCAATCTAGCACATTACTCTGTTCTCTTTTCTTCATGGTATTTACCACTACCTGAAATCATCTAGTTTGTTTATTGATACATCGCCTGTCCCCCTCAACTGAAACACAAGCTCCAAGGATCTTGGTTGCCTTGTCCACTGTTGCATCTCCTAGCACAGCACCTGGCACAGAGCGGATGGATGAATATGTGAGTGACAGAGATATGCAATGTATGAAGAGCTCTGTTCTAGACTCAGAGGCTGAGCTGCAATCTCGGCTTCCCAACTTACTAACTGTATGATTATGAATGAATTACTTAATCATCTGTTTCTGAATTACCCCATCTGTAAAAAAGACATAATAGTAGTCCTTACTCCATGAGGTAGTTATGATGTTTAAATGAGTTAACATTTGTAGAGTTCTTAGAACAATACCACAAACACTGCAGGTGTTCAATAAATGTGTTGTTATTATTACTAATGTGTGATTTTTGTTATTACTATCCATGACTTGAGGGCATAAAGGCACCAAACCAGCCTGAACTCAGTGAGTTTCCTCCTTCCCGCAAGCTCTGCATCCCCTGGTCTTGCAGATGCCCATTCCCACACCCTAGAGAAAGAAGTAGAGGAGGCAGGACAAACTTCTTGGGGCAATTTATTTTCCAGAAAACAGTCTGGTCACCCCCAACTTGACGAAGTTGAACAGCAGCACAGAGTAGGTGCTTAAGAAAACCTAATCAATAAATAACTCATAAACCACCAATCCATATACCCTATAACCTCAGCATTACATTACACAGAAAAATCACAACCTTCTGCCCTCTCTCCCTTCATGTGGTTCATATTTTCAGAGAAAGGAAAGAGAAGTTAGAAAGCGGGATGGCAAAACAAATAAAAGATTGGATAAGGAAAGAGGAGAGCTGAGAAAGATAAGAGGGGAGGGATGGCAGATGGAAGGGAGGATAGGGAACTTCAGGTCGCTCTGTGGCACGGCCTCTAGTACAGAACGCTAAAATGCTGAATCTAGCCTAAGGGAGTCCCCCATCCCGGAGAATGTTTCTTTTTAAGGTATGAGTGGGTGCTGGAGAAAAGTAAGCAGGAGGGAGGGGAGGAGTGAAAGCCCAGGCAAACTTCACTTTAGTATCTTGCCTGGGGGAGGCCGGTCCCCATTACATCTGTGGCCCTAGTCAATGTCACCTTAGTCGCGACCTTACCTCATTCTGCAACCAGAAGTCCCGCTCCATTTGAAACTCAGATTTGCCTCAAAGCGGTAAATGCGGCCTTGGTGAAATGCGTCAGTGGGCAAAGCTGAAGTGCGAGTCCACTGGGAATTCCGGCAGGTTCACCGGCAGAAACTGTTTCCATCTGAGAAGAATCAGGAGTCCTAGCCAGGACCAGCTGCCTCTCTCCAGGCGCCAAATTCTGTGCCTGCTTGCGGCCCGGGAGGGCGCCCCCAGCTCCCCAGCTTCGGGGCGCAGAGAGCCTGCGGGAGGGCTCCGGGGCGCGGGCGAGCCGGGCCCCCGCTGCCCACTCGCTGCTGATTGGGGTCCACCTCTGGGGCGCCCAGCTCCCACTTGGCTGCCCCTGCTTCGGTACTGACTGTGCTAAATACTGAACCGGATCCCAGGTGCCCCGCCGGGGCTGGGGACTCCCTCCTTCTCGAGTCCTTGGCTGGCAGCAGCGCGTCCTGCAGGCGGCGGCCAGAACGCTCAGGGTATCGCCGACCTTGAGGCTACCGAGGGGTGTGCATGCGCCAGAAATAAACGCGCGCGCGCGCACACACCGCTTTCCTTCGATACCTCCCTCCCCAAGCAAGTCACAGTCCTTAGCAGCCTGCAGCACTGGGGAGGGAACGCCGCTGAAGGGTGAACACCCACAGGAGTCCCAAAACCAAATTTGGGGATGATTTTAATGTTAGGTTTGGATTTACGCCTCTCGAAGGTTAAAAATAAAAGATACGGCACCAATTCCATCGTGTGTGTGTTCTAAGGCCGAATTTCAGGTGTTAACCGGAGGGAGCTGCAGAGGAAAGACAGGGAGGGAGAGAAATCGCAGACTATGTGTCGCTCCAGTACAAGGTTAGAAACGTGCCTTGATTCCTGTTTCCCGCGTGGTCTCCATCACGCCCCCCGCCGGCTGCCGCAGGAGCTGCCCGGGGTCGCACGGGTTAAGGCCGCGCGCCCGCCAAGCCGGCTTCCCCCGGCGCAGAACGCGCCGCGGCGGCGGCGGAGGGGGAGCCGGGAATCTCCCGCCCGCTCCCTCCGGAGGGCGCTTCCCGCCCCGCTCTATTTATAGCTCCACTTCCAGCTGCTGCAGGGAACTCACCAGCCGCGCTGAGCGTTTTGAGTTCTCCAAGAGCCTTCCAGACAAGGGATTTTCATGAATTCTGTGAATGGCAGAAATGTCTCCAGCTCTCTGGATTTTGATTGCCACTGTTCAGTCTGTCTTTCATATATTCCATTTCCAAGTTGAAAAAAACAAAAACGGGCGCCGAGAAGATTTTGAGACAAGCGGTGAATGCCGGCGGGCTGTTATGCAGGGGACCCCTTTGTTATCACATGCCTGAAAGAACAAAAGCAATCCTCCATGGATTCCCTGGCTTCAGGCTCATTTCATATTTTCTGCAACACTCAACCTGTCCAAGGTTTTGCCTGTCAGCCCATATGGCAAAAAAGAGGTATGAAGCAAATTTAAGATTCATGAAACATCACATCCTCTGCCATCTGATTACCTGCTTACAAGGGGTCTCAGGGCTGGCTGTCAGCTTTAAAAGCACAGTTAGGTGGTCTCTGCACCAAACCCTCCACCAGACGCCCAAAGACAACAGGCTAGTTATGGTACCACATATGGGTTCCGGGCCCCAGTGGATCCTAGTGACACAGGAAAAAAACAAATTCTGTTGCCTGGAGTGTTACCTTCAGTATTAAATGGAACACACTGTACCAGTCTGGAAGGTTCTAAACTGATACCTTGCTCCCAAGCCCCTTCTTCCAATTACTCCTTCCTGAAACAGTATTGAGCCTCTGTGATTTGCAAAGCCCCCATAGGTGCCCTGGGAGCTACAGAGGAACAAACAGCATCTGCCCTTGCAGCATTTAGCTAAGACTCTGCTCTAATAACGGAGGAAGGAAGTTTGCACAGCACCACAGGGGCACTCAGGGAGGTCTGAATGGCGGTGCTAAGCCACCCACTTCTCCCCCTCCTTCCCTATACCCTCGCTTCCAGTCTCCAAGTTTTCCTTTTAGGGTTGATTCCAGTATAGTGAGAGTTATTTATTTAACTGCATTTAATCAGAATGATCCTAGAATGGGACTTCCAGTTAACGGAACTTTCCAGTAATCTCAGAGCTAAGTAGAAACCCCTTTTGGTTTAGTTTGTTGTTGAAGCACTTTGCCCTTGTATTCACTTTCCTGTTCTAGTAAAGAGAGGGTACTGAATATGCCTTTTCCGGGACCAGCCAGGCACTGGGAGTGCATCAGGGAGATGCCCATGTCCTGAGTTCATCCCAGCTATTTATGTGATCTTGTTCAATTTACTGTATTGTCTGTGCTTCAATTCCTTATCTATCAAATGTGAATAATAGTAACGTCACAACAACATGACCTCAATTCTTTTAAAGAGCCCCAGAACCTTTGAAATTAACCTGTGCTGGCAGCTGTGCTTGCTTACAGACACCAAGGGCAGGCTGAATGCCAGTGACCACGAATGAGCCAAATGAAAAGATGAGAACAGAGCTCACCAGTGCTGCCCCTACCTGAATCTTCCCTTCACTACCATTATAAAATCTCTGCAGGGGACGGAGGTGGGGGAGGAGATGCACTTTGCTAGGCACATACAGGGTCCTGTGCAAAAGAAAGAAGACTACACACACTCCAGTTCTCCCTCAAAGGCTCCACATCTTTCCTCAAATGCTCGCCCGCAGTCTCCACCTTCATGCCCTAAGAGATCTTAAAAGTCCCCTTCAGACCCCTAAGAAGGTGCTTTGAGCTTGAGCACCCCTTCTCCATTCCTTGATCAACAAATAAAGTTTTTGCTCTACTTCACGGAAACTGGTCTTGTTCTATTGGTGTGAATGGCACCAGGCAGGAAAATAACCCACTGATGTCAAATGACCCCCCTTAAGGGTCTGCGACAGTAATAGTAAATACCACATGGCTTTCTTGTGAAATTAAAGGCAGTAATCTACATAAATTACTTAGAGTAGTGCCTGGCCTATGGTAAAGCTAGTACATATTAAATGTTATTACTGCACAAATATGAGCAGTTGATTTGGTTGAATTTGTACAAAGGGGTATTTAAATAAAATCTGTTTTATCTGTATAAATCCATGCTATAAATTAATTTCCTTTTCTTTGTATTAAAGGAGATCCCCCGAGTCATTCCACGTATAAGGGAGGGCCCTGGTCATTGACCCTGCATTTTCTTCTTGCAGTGAAAGAAAACAGCTCCTCAAAAGGCCTTTAAAAAGTTTGCTGCTAATCCATATAAAACACACTCTGACACCCAGGGTAAAGAATCGCCCGCTTACACTGGTTCACTGCTGTCCTGAGGAAAACACTTTCATATATGAAAAGTTCTTTAAACATAAAAACACTCCATGAATTTTTCCAAGGGGCTATGAAGGGGAGGTATTTCTAGTTAGCTGAAAACTCGGAGCTCAGTACAGGTTTGTACAGTGTCTTATTTCTCCTCCTAAAAAATTAGGCTCCAGAAGGTAGGAACTGGGTTCTATAAATAGTAATACTCTGGCAGAGAGGCCTGGTTATTTTCTCCAAGATCCATATTCACCTTCTTTAGAAGAAAACCCTTGATGTTTAGCCTTGCTCCCAGGTGTGGTTACGTTACTAAGTTCAGGCTAATGAGCTATAAAAGTGTCATGTGGAAGATTCCAAGAAACGTCTCCAAAGATACTGACTGTGGTGGGTTTTTACTGTGTCAACTTGACTAAATTAGAATGATACATACCAGAATTATGTTCCCCATATGGTTCTGAGCTAGCATAGGCCACAAGAGAAATTTACACAATCTTGGATGGTAGAGGCAAAGCAGCACCCATGTTTATGCTAGGAGGGTTGGTGTAGAGTCAGGTGCTGTTACAGCTCATGGACCTTATCACAGATCTGCTGGCTCACCTTGTCAGCATGAGATAGAGGCCAGGTTTGCAGCAACTCCTGCTAAATCTCCTCCTTTAGCTTCTCCAATTCCTGGACAAGGTACATGTTAGCTCCATGACCAACAGCATTAACTTCCCCTGCAGGTCACCAGCATGACCAACGTTGGAGGCTTGGAGGTAGAGATTGATGCAGGTTCGACTTTGTCCTCATGTGTTCCAGGGTATCATTATTCTCTCTCATATCATGTCTGTATCACTTAGGGTTTCACCAGAGAAACAATCAGGAGGGGACACACACATACAGTTATCTCTCAGTACCCGCGAGGGATTGGTTCCAGGATGCGCCCAGGATACCAAAGTCCACCGATGCACCAGTCCCTTATGAAAAATGGAGTGGCATTTGCATATAACCTATGCACATTCTTCTGTATACTTTAAATAATATCTAGATTACTTGTAATACCTAATACGACATAAATACTTGTTATACTGTGTTGTTTAGGGAATAATGACAGGAAATAAAAGTCTGTACATGTTCAGTAGATGCAACCATTCATTTTTTTCCCAATATTTTGGATATGGAGGGCTAACTGGTTATATAGATCTGTATATATATATATCTATCTATATATATAAGTATAAGCTTATGTGCTTGTCGGCGTTGGTGAGGCAAGACTGGTATCTGTAGGGCAGGCTGTCAGGAAAGCTAGACTGGGACTATCAGGCATCAGCTGAAGCTGCTGTCAAGTAGAATTTCTTCTGCTTCTAAAAAGCCTCAGTTCTACTCCTAAGGCCTTTCAACGGATTGAATCAGGCCCACCTAGCTCATCTAGGATAGCCTTCCTTAAACTGATTAGAGACTTTAATTACACCTGCAAAATATTTTCACTAAAACATCTACCTTAGAGTTTGACTGAATGACTGGGGACTACAGCCTGGCCACATTGACTTATAACACTGGCCACGAAGAGAGCCTGTCCTGCTCTCTTCAGGTCTAGCACCACACAAAGAACCAACAGAGCAGAATATAAATAATTTAACCAGCTGTGGAAGATCAAGTCCCAAAAACAAATCCGTTACTCTATTTTCCTCTTCGTGGATCTGCTTCTCAGATCTACCCTCACTCATACCAGTACAGTGGCACACATCCTTTGCCCCATTCTCCCTTTCCACTACCCTGCTATCTAGAATACAGACATGGTGGCTAGAGGAGCCAAGGTGGACATGAGGACAATGGCCACAATCCGGGGGTGGTGGAGAGGTGAACTGCCAGGATCTGTGTCTTAAAGATTGCAGAGCTACCACATCACCCCTGAGCTGCCTGTCTCCACATTTATTTCACATGACAGAGAAATCTATTTCTGTCTAATTTAAGCCACTGCTATGTTGGTGTTTAATGTTGCTTGTACAAAATTCATTTTTAAGTACTATGTCTTCTACATAGAAATGTTATAAATAGATATTAGAAGACTCAAGAGTGAGAGCAACCTGCATTGGAGTGAAACAAAAAGTCACTGAATTATTTTTTTATTTCCTTTTACCCAATTTTCAGGGGAAATCTGTTACAGGTAATCACATATTTTCCAAACACAGCCACTCACTCTGAAGCCTTAAACCAAGTTCATTTAATTTGAGGAGGTCTTAATTTTCACATCTATAAAATGAGAAGTTAGATCAGATGGTTTCTAGTATACTTACAGTTCTGAAGCATATATGAACTGGGAATGTAGGACATACTAGACAGAAGAGGTGCTTACCAGGATGGGAATAAAGTTTGTCAGAAAGTAGAGACAGACTCATGAAAAATTTCACCTGTCAGATTGAGAATTTTGTTTCCAGAAAACCTATGCAAATTATTTTACAAGAATTAAACACACCTTCTCTATGCCTTCCTTATGATGTAGAATATAGATTGCATGAGGGCTGGCATTTTTGCCTGTTTGGATCATTGATACATCTCAAGAATCTAGAGTGATACCCTGCACAATGGAAGCTCTCAGTAAATATTTGTTGACTGAATGAGTAAATGAATGAACGATGCAGGTATTTCACCCATGTATGTATGTGGGACAACGTCAGCCTTAGAGATTCAAGTCCTGCCAACATCCAACACAGTAAATTCTGTCTCTTTAAACATTTGTTTTACTTTCAACTCAGAAGAACTGATTCATAGACTTCAATTTCCCAACCTGAATGGTAATCTATAAAGATGTTAAAGAAAATGCCAAGAAAGCATCACTTTTAAGGGAGTTTCTCACTTACTCACTCACTCTGTAAGGTACTGTGGGTATCACAGACAGCACAGTGCCTGGCCCTGGAGGTAATGAACCATATTGCAGGTGGCTGTATATCTTTAAAAGGAGAATGGGCACACTTGAATTGTACCCACCACTTCTTATTGTTTCCTGCCTGTGTTTATAGCGAGCAGCACACAGCCTCCATCCTCCACTCCTTCTTATCTCCTAGTCTTTCTGTGCTCTCCACCTCTATGTGCATGCTGAACCTAAAGATAAGAATAGTAGTATTATTTATTTAAACAGTGTCTTAAGCCATTTTCAAGTATTAAATACTTGAATCTTCACAGTAACTCAATGTGTTAATTACTAGTTATTTTAGATGTAAGTAAACTGAGGCTCAGAGAAATTGCCCAAGTTCTCATGATGAATAAGTAGTAAAGCTAAGCCTACGCACCTGACTATAATATTACATATTTATTATTTTCAGAGACTTATGGCAGCCCAGCAGCTTGAACAGTCCCAACAGATATCACTGAAAGCAGCTTAGTCAACCTGGGTCCCTTGGGGGCTGAAAAGGAAAAGTGCTGATTGCCTCCTGTTCTTCCTGGCACTCCACCACGGAGCAGCTAATGTAGATAAACATCCCTGAATGTCCAGCCCTGTTTCTAATTGTAGCCTAGCCTCTCCTAAATTCTCATATTCACTCCATGGTTTTAATAACTGTGAATTTATGCCTCAGCCCATACTGGTTTTCTCAAATCCAAGCTCATATATCTATCAACTGGACCGCGCCTCTCATGTACCAGATGTAACAGGTCCAAAAGTAACCTTACATTCTTGACGTTTCAACCAGCCTATTCTCACCTCACTCCAGACAAACATATGGCACTGTTACATGTTTGACCTCTTTGATAGCTCGTCAATCCGTTTGCTCCTGACCCCACTATAATTAGTTTGGTCCACACCATGATGAACTTTTTGTTAGACAGCTGCAATAACCTTCTCATTCGTCTCCTTGCTCTCACTCTTGCCCCTATAATAATCCAGTCTTAGTCAATTTTTATCTTGACATTTCCTTCCACTTTTACCAAGAAAATAAAAATCCACATAGCCTACAGCCCCTGCATGATTCAATCCTGTTCCAATTCTCTAATTTCACCTCACACCATTCACTTTCTCACATCCAAAAATGCTGAACTTCTTTTAGCTTTTCCAAGAAAAAGTACTGGATTCTTTTCTTTTTTTTCTTTCTTTTTTTTTTTTTTTTTTTTGCTTTTTGTCTTTTTGCCTCTGAACATTTCTCCAAAATTTCCCTCCTGTTTGAAATACCTTCTTCTTGTCCTTTGCAACAGCTTGGCCTTTGAAAAATCCCTCTAGTCTTAGTTCCAGTTGCTTCCTCCAGAAAGCCTTCCCTGATTTCTTCAAAGTCGAGTAAGGATGGACCATAAATTCTGTGTCACCATAATGCTCTACTGTTTAATATAGCTTTTCCACTATAATACATATTTCTGCAATATAAATAAGTACATATTTGATTGGTAAATAGGAGACAATAATGTACCATATAGATCACATTTGTTCATACATAGTTTTTTCTGTCCAACATATTAATGTTTTACACAAATAATAACAGCTAACAACAAAGTACATGTATTTTGAAAATAAAAATACAGCAGAATACAGCAAGCCACAGAGGAATATGTCTCTGCACAGGCAGCCATTCAACCACATCATTATTGGGTTGAGTTTAGCCAAGTGTTGTCTATTGGAAGGGCTTTTTGCATGATTCTCCACAAACTTGCTCTTGTGTGCATTTTATCGTGTCTCTCTCTTGGAAGGGCTTTCTGCGTGATTCTCTATGTGCATTTTGCTCCTGTCTCTCAAACTCAGTAGGTTCAACACTTTTCCCTTATACCAACTCAGTTGAGCCATGTTTACCTTTTTATTTTCAAGATAATGCTTATATTTATAATTTGTTCATGCCTTTTAACTGTGCAAGAATTTATACTAGTGTTGTTATTACTCTTGTTGGCACTCTGGTTACAGCGTTGCTGTAGGTTTTGAGTGATTAGGAGGAAGTAATTAATTTTAATGTCTAACCTTGTGCTCTTAAGGAAAATAATATCGAAGTGCACAAATATCCAGATCTCCTCTAATTTGGAGTAGAAATTCTTCTCTTCACACTTCTCTAACTCCTTACCAATGTGAAGCTTTCCAGCCCTCCTTACCTTGAAGCCACGTCTGGGGCCTCTCTCACCCTGAGTCCCTGAGCCACAATGATAAGAAAATCCCCACTGCGGATTCATTTTGGACATGTAACGTGGGACACGTATATTTTCTACTTTAAGACCCTGAGATTGTTTGCAGATTAACCTGATTAATACAGAACTTGGTATGAGCTGTAGGATGATGTCATAACATAATCTTAAAATATGTGGCATTGGCCTAAGTGGTTATTCTGTGGATGAGGAGGAAACTGATCATGGAAGCTATGAACGTAATGTCCGTGTTACCTAATGGCAAAATGTGGCAATACTGTTGTCTGTAGAAACCTCTGGAGGGGGAAATTACATCCCAATAAACAAGTAGCAATGTTAGCAGCAGGTATTACTTATATGTTTGGCTGTATTTCACAAGATCAATATAAAAGAGTTGAGTTCATAAAAGCATTGGCTGGCTGGCAAGTAAAAGTAAAGAGAGCCCAAAATATTCAGGGTTTTGCAGAGTTAAAAGCCAACTTTTTCCTGACCTAGAAGAATAAAAGATAAACTTGAGTATGCCTTTAAGAGATAAATCGCCATATTTTTATAAATCAACTTCATTAAGGTGTAATTAAAAAATAATAAAATTTGCTTTTTTTTTTTGTTTTTTTGAGACGGAGTCTCGCTCTGTCGCCCAGGCTGGAGTGCAGTGGCCGGATCTCAGCTCACTGCAAGCTCCGCCTCCTGGGTTTACGCCATTCTCCTGCCTCAGCCTCCCGAGTAGCTGGGACTACAGGCGCCGCCACCTCGCCTGGCTAATTTTTTGTATTTTTGGTAGAGACGGGGTTTCACCGTGTTAGCCAGGATGGTCTCGATCTCCTGACCTCGTGATCCGCCCGTCTCGGCCTCCCAAAGTGCTGGGATTACAGGCGTGAGCCACGGCCCCCCTTTTTTTTTTTTTTTTAAGACAGGGTCTCATTCCGTCACCAGGCTCAGGCTGGAGTACAGTGGTGTGATCATAGCTCACTGTAACCTAAAACTTTCAGGCTTAGGCAATCCTCCAACTTAGCCTCTGAGTAGCTAGGACTACAGGCACATACCACCACACCTGGCTCATTTTTCTTTTCTTTTCTTTTCTTTTCTTTTCGAGACAGCGTCTCACTATGTGTTCCAGGCTGATCTCAAACTCCTGACCTCAAGCGATCCTCCCACCTCAGCCTCCCATAGTGCTGGGATTCAGGCACCACACCCGGCCAAATTAACATATTTTAAGTATACAGTGTGATGAGTTTTGAAAACTGCATAGTCACGTAACTATGAGTCAATCAAAATATAGAACATTTTGATCAACCCAAAGGGTTTCCTTTGTTCTCCTTTCCAACCTCTCTTGACCCCCAGACTCGATTAACAATGGATCTACTTTCTGTCACTATAGAATTAGATGTGTTTACTTTAGAATTTCATATAATAAAAGCACACAGTATATACTCTTTTGTGTCTTGTTTTATCAAAATATAAATATATATATACATATGTGTATATATGTGTGTATGTATACCTAAGATACATACCTAAGATAAGGTAGGCTCTCAATATTCATTTTAAAAATGAGGTGCGTGGCTGAGCATAATAGATAAATACCATTATGCTCTATTTCATAACCTCAGAATAATAACGTTTCTGTTTTCATAGTCCTATACTTAAAAATTATTACTACTTTTGCAGATCAAACCCATTCATACCTTTAGAAGAAAAAATAGTTATGATGCAGTATGTTTCATTTTAGATACTGAATCTATCCAGCAAACAGGTAATAAACATGTCATAAACACACAATTTAATTCTTCCTCTCAAAAGTTTATAGACAGTGAAATAAAACAAAAAAACAATCCACCCCTTGCCAAAGGAAACAACTACTCCCCCACAGCAAGTGTGAGATATACAACATGGGAATGACGTTCTGCAAAAGTCAAATGCGAGCCCATATGAAAATTATACTTTCTAGAAATCAGTGATTGATTTTGAGAAGTATTAGGGTTACAATAAAATTAACACATGCTGTTCTAACACATGAAATGTTATTAACTTGTAATGATGGCTTTATCTAAAATGTAGTCGTTGCAAACTGATTAAAATAGAGAGACGGAAGCTATTTAATTTATACTTAGCGAATTTGCTTTGACAAGGTTACATTTTATTAGCTTGTTGGTCAACTTGTATTTTGATAATTAAATTCAAACGTTGGAGCTATTCCTAGATCTATTATACCATAGTATAAGAGTAAGCCAGGCTGACTTTGAATTAACATTTTATACAATATAATAATGTACATGGAAATTTAAGAATACTTTTTCTATCTTTTCTCTGATTTTGAGGCAAATTTTATTCTTATTTTTAAAAAACTTTTAAGTTCAGGGATACATGTGCAGGATGTGCAGGTTTGTTACATAAGTAAACATGAGTCATGGGGGTTTGCTATACAGATTATTTCATTGTCCAGGTATGAGGCCTAGTACCCAAGAGTTATGTTTTCTGATCCTCTCCCTTCTCACACCTTCTGCCCTCAAGCAGGCGCCGGTGTATGCTGTTCCCCTCTTTGTGTCCATGTGTTCTCATCACTTGGCTTTCTCTTATAAATGAGGACATGTGGTATTTGGTTTTCGGTTCTTGCGTTAGTTTGCTAAGGATAAAGGCCTCCAGTTCCGTCCATGTTCTTGCAAAGGACATGATCTCATTCTTTTATGGTTGTACAGTATGCTCATCCTGTATACGTACAACATTTTCTTTATCCAGTTTACCACTGATGGGCCTTTAGGTTGATTCCATGTCTTGCTATTGTGAATAGTGCTGCAATGATCATACACATGCATGTGTCTTTATGGTAGAATTATTTATATCCCTTTGGATATATATCCAGCAATAGGATTGCTGGATTGAATGGTACTTCTGTTTTTAGCTCTTTGAGGGATTGCCACACTGTCTTCCACAATAGTTGAACTAATTTATACTTCCACCAACAGTATATAAGCATTCCTTTTTTCTACAACCTCACCAGCATCCTTTTTTGTTTGTTTGTTTTTGTTTTTGTTTTCTTTCTAATAATAGCCATCCTGACTGGTATGATATGGTATCTCATTGTGGTTTTTATTTTAATTTGATTGAACTTTTCTAATCAGTGATATTAAACTTTTGTTCATTCCATTTTGGTGGCATGTAAGTCTTCTTTTGACAAGTGTCTGTTCATGTCCTTTGCCCACTTTTTAACATTTTTCTTTTCTTGTAAATCTGTTTAAGTTCCTTATAGATACTGGATATTAGACCTTTGTCAGAGGCATAGTTTGCAAATATTTTCTCCCGTTCTGGAGGTTGTCTGTTCACTCTGTTGATAGTTTCTTTTGCTGTGCAGAAGTTCTTAGGTTTAATTAGATCCCATTTGTCAATTTTTGCTTTGTTGTGATTGCTTTTGGTGTCTTCATCGTGAAATCTTTGCCAGTTCCTGTGTCCAGAATGGTATTGCCAAGGATGTCAGCTAGAGTTGTAGCAGTTTTCTGTTTCACATTTGTTTTTAATCAATCTTGAGTTTATTTTTGTATATGGTATAAGGAAGGGGTCCAGTTTCAATCTTCTGCCTATGGCTAGTCAGTTATCTCAGCGCCATTCAAGCCTGCTGTTAGCCTGATGGGGTTCCTGTGGTAGGTGATCTGCCCTTTCTCTCTAGCTGCCTTTAACATTATTTCTTTCATTCCAACCTTGGAAAATATGATGGTTATGTGTCTTGGGGATGATCTTCTTGTGTATAATCTTGCAGAGGTTCTCTGTATTTCCTGAATTTGACTGTTGGCCTCTCTAGTGAGGTTGGGGAAATTTTCATGGATGACATCCTGAAATATGTTTTCCAAGGTATTTCTTTTCTCGCTGTCTCTTTCGGAAATGACAGTGATTTGTAAATTTGGCCTCTTTACATAACCCCAAATCTCATGGAGGTTTTGTTCATTCCTTTTCATTGATTTTTAAAAATTTTTTGTCTGACCATCTTTCTTCAGACAGCCAGTCTTCAAGTTCCAAGCTTCTTTCCTCATCTTGATCTATTCTGCTATTAATACTTGTGATTGCATTATGAAATTCTTGTAGTGTGTTTTTCAACTCTATCAGATCAGTTAGGCTCTTTTTCAATACTGGTTATTTTGTCTGTCGGCTCCTGTATTGTTTTACTGTGATTCTTAGTTTCCTTGGATTAGGTTTTGTTGTTCTCCTGAATCTCAATTATCTTAATTTCTATCCATATTCTGAATTCTCTGTCATTTCAGCCAATTCAGTCTGGTTAAGAACCCTTGTTGGAAAACTAGTCCAGTCTTTTGGAGGACATAAAACACCCCAGCCGTTTGAGTTGCTGCAGTTCTTGCATTGGTTCCTTATCGTTTCTGCATGTGGGTGTTCCTTTAACTCTTGAGCTGACTCTAACTGAAATGCTTAGGCAGGAGCAGTGTGGGTGTGCTAGATTCCCAGGTCAGGTGGCCCTGCTGGGTGAGAAAAAGTGAGGATAAGGAACTGTGTGGAGAATAGTCTGGCCACCTTTATGTGAGGTGGGTGCTTTATGCTGGGGGTCTGGACCAGCCCCTTGTCCCCAGAGACTCTCCAAAACCTAGAAACAACAAGGATAAGGGCTGTCAGACAGCAAAGATGGCAAATTGCCCCTTGCACTGGGAGCTCTGTCCCAGGGAGTTGCAGAGCTGCTTCTGGCTAGATAGCCCTGATGGGGAGTGGTTGGAGACCCAGGCCAGGAGCACCCACCCATTGAGGAGATAGGGTTTGGAGACCCATGTAACAAACAGTCTGGCCGTTTTTCTGTAGGGCTGCTGCAGTATGCTGGCGGTTCATTCCAGTCCCTCGTCACCTCAGATTTTCCAGCAGCCAAAGGTATAAACAGTGAAGGCTGCAAAACAGCAAAGATGGCAACTCACCCCTCTCTCTGGAAGCTCTGTCCCAGGGAGGTTTGAAACTGCTGCTGGCTTTAAAATACCAGCAGGGTTAGCTGGACACCCTGGTCGAGAAGTCCCTTCCAGTGAAGAACAGGATTGAGGACCCACATAAAGCAGTCTGGGTATTTTTTCATAGATCAGTTATGCTGTTTTGAGGGTCTGCTTCAGCCCACAGTCACTTCAGGCTCTCCAAACCCCACAGGCAACAATGGCTAAGGCTGCAAAACAGCAAAGATGGTGGCCTACCTATTCCTCTGGGAGCTCCATCCCAGGGAGGTGCAGAACCACTCCCAGCTGGGAAACACCAGCAAGAGCGGCTGGTGACCCTAGTCAGGAGGTCTTGCTCAGTGAGGAGAAGCAGAGTCAGGGACCCACATATAAAAGCAGTCTGACCACTTTTCTGTAGGTCCCTTGTACCGAAGGCAACAACAGCTAAGGCTGTGAAATAAACATGGCAGCTTGCCTCCCTTTCTAGGAGTTTCGTCTCAGGGAGGTGCAACGCTGTACCTGGTGTGTGGCTGGAGTTTCAGGCCAGTGGGTCTTATCCTGCAAGGTGACATGGAAGAGGGACCATAAGCATAGGAAAATAAAACACTATACATTCTATTTGTAGTATGCAAAATCTTGCATCTGTACTGTCCTTTTCTCTATGTATAGCTAAAAAAAATAGAGTTATGTTGGTTATTTAAATCTTCCATATCTATGATTACTCTTCTGTCTCTTAGATTCATTAAATTCTGAAAGATAGATAGTAAGCAGTATGATGTTGTCTTCATCTTGATTGGTTTGTATTTTGAGAAATTTTTGCTTTATATACTCCGTGGTTCTTATTTAGTGTTAAGGTCTGTGTTTATTTTATCTCATTAGTGGATTGTAAATTTTATCCATACATAACATCCCTCGTTGTCTCATTAAGTGTTTTTGGCCTTGAAGATCCTTTTGTGGTATCAGTTATGATCCTGTTTTCTTTTAAGTTTACTTTAAATATCTTTTCTTAATCTTTTATTTTTGACATTTCCTTATCATGGTGTCTTAAATGTATTTCTTACAAATAACAATGTACTGGACTTTTAACTCACTCTGACCTTATGGTGACAGTCTCTATCTCTTGATAGAGGAATTTGGCAGGGAATTTTATACTCCTCGTTTATTGTAACAACCAATGTACTCGTATATAGCTTGATCTCCTCCATCTTATTTTATTTTTACTATTTAATAATGTTAGTAGTTTCATCTTTTCCCTTCTCCTTACTTTTACCGCATTAATGAACTGTCTCTTTATTCCACCTCCACTCTCAATAGAAGTCTTACTTGACTCTTCTCCCTGCTCTTCAGTCCCTATCCTCACTGACTAGAATAAAGCATGTAGGAAGGGAGAATTATATTCACCACCAATCCCCCTTTCAAATCCTGGGTTTGTTGAGATAATTTAGAATTTTAAGTACTAGGCTAACTCATTAACCTTTAAACCCTCATCTTACAAATTTCAATCAATTCCATGTACATTTAATTATTATAATGAAAGACTTCTTGCTCATTCCTGTTTTCTTACCTCTCCCTCTCCCCTATCTTGAGATTTCTGTTTTGATTCAATGAGCATTTTATGACAGTACTTCCTTTATAGTTGTCTTCAAGGCAGGGTATTTCGGTAGAATAAAAACAACCATATCTCAAAATACTTTTACATTCTGTCACTACATAATAAATTAATAGACAAATCTTGCAATTTAAAATAACACCCATTTATTATCTCAAAGTTGCACAAGTCAGAAACCCAGGAAGTCTTGACCAGAATCTCACCATGAGGTTCCACAAGGTTGAAATCAAAGTGTTGACCAAGATGGGCCCTTATCTGAACATTCTGGATAAGAATTTAATTCTAAGCTCATTCAAGTTGGTGGCCAAATTCAGGTCCTTGTCATAGAATGAAGTCCTGATTTTCTTGCTGGCTACCAGCCAAGGACAACATTCAGCTCTCTAAAGTTGTCCACACTATGTGGCAAGTGACCACCTTCATCTCCAGAGCCAGCAATGGTGTGACTCTCTTACTTTACCTTCTGCTACCAGCCAAAGAGAACTCTGTTTCTAAAGGCTCACCTGATTAGGTCAGGCTCACATATATAACCTCCATTATCTTAAAGTCAACTAATTTGGGTCTTTAATTACATTAGCAACATCCATTCACATCAACATCAAAATTAATATTTGATTAAATAGTTAGAAGTTGGAATGTTAAGGATCCACCTTTAGAACTCCACCTACAATACTGGCCTCATAAATGAATGAAAAATTGACTGGAAATTGAATTATTGGTTCACCATTCTTCACTCTTAATGATTTTTACCATTAGTTCCATTGTCTTCTGGTTTCTAGTGCTGCTGCTAAGATATCTTAGTACTCATATATGAAAAAATATCCAAATAGATTAAATAGATTAAATAGATGTGTTACCCGCCCCTGCCCCCAAACCCACTGGAATCTTCCATTCATGTATGTGTGTGTGTGTGTGTGTGTGTGTGTGTGAGAGAGAGACAGAGTTTCACTCTTGCGGCCCAGGCAGGAGTGCACTGGTGTGATCTCAGCTCACTACAACCTCCTCTGCCTTCTGGGTTCAAGTGATTCTTCCGTCTCAGCCTCCTGAGTAATTGGAATTACAGGCACGTGCCACCACACCTGGCTACTTTTCATATTTTTTAGTAGAGATGGAGTTTCGCCATGTTGGCCAGGCTGGTCTCGTAACTCCTGACCTCTGTTGATCCGCCCGCCTCAGCCTCCGAAAGTGTTGGGATTACAGGCGTGAGCCACCGCTCCCTGCCTGGAATCTTTTTAAGAATCTTTCTACATCTTTATATTTCAGAATTTTTGGCATGTTTCTCATGGACCCATCTTTCAACCTCTATCATTTCCTACCTGATATATACCTCTATATTTTAATTCCCTGTTGTGAGATATTTCCTCTAAAGTACTAATTCTGTGCCCAGGAGAGATCATTGTCTTTTAAAGTTCATCTATTGAATTTTCAAATACAGAAAACATTGTATTTTGTTCCCAAAGTACTTTTCTAGTTTCATCTCCTTGAAAGTTCCCACAGTTTTTTATTCAAATTCCCTTCCATTAGTTCTAGTTCATTTGGAGCCACCTGTTCTGATCAGTTAGGTCCTGCTCTTAGAGACTACAGAGTCCCTTGTATGAACTGTAAATTCTCTTTGCCTGCTCATGGTCCTGTCTCTCTTCCATACTTGTGCAGGTCCCGCTCCCAGGATCTCTCCACTGTGGCAAACCTGCAGGCACAGCATTTTCCACACCTGTAGGCCAGGCATGTAAAATAGAAACCTCTTACCTTTCTGGTAAGCTGTTCCATTCTCTATGTCTCACAAGCAGCAGTTTTCTCCAAACCACAGGAAAGCAGAAGAATTTTGCTCACTAATGCAGCTTGCCATTAAGTTCCACCAGGGTTAGAAGAATCAGAAGGCCCCTTCAAGAACCTTATGGCGGTAGTGTCCCTCAGTGAAGCGCCACAGGATTTCTCTGCCTATGACTCCTCCAGGCACTGTCAAATCTACCACTTTTGCACCAGACTCCAAGTTGAATCAAGTATGAAAGGAGAGTTTCAAGAAGAAATACTATCAGGATCTAGAGCAAGTTTGTCGTTTTAGCTTAAATTAGAGCAGTACAGTGAAAACATTTTAACAAATACATTAGTCATCCCCCATTATTGGAATGGTAGACATTCCAAGATCCCCAGTGGATGCCTGAACCATGAATATACACTATATATACTGTGTTCTTTCCTACAATACATACTACAATAAAGTTTAAATTATAAGTTAGACACAGTAAGAGATTAACAATAATAATAATAAAATAGAACAATTATAACAATTATACTATAATAAAAGTTACTTGAATATGGTCTCTCTGTCTCTCTCAAAATGTCTTATTGTACTATATTCATTTTTCTTCTTGTGGTGACACAGCGCCCACTTGAGGAGATAAAGGGAGCTGAATGACTTAGGCATTGTGGTGTAGAATTAGGCTACTATTGACCTTCTGACCTATGGTCAGAAGGAAGATCACCAGCTTCTGGTGACCCTGGATCACGGAGCCATGACGATGTTGATGGTTGGACGTCAGGAGCAGATGATGGTAATAAAACCATCATCTTTACAGCTTATACAGTGTGAATACTGTGGACAAAAGGATGATTCACATTCAGAGTGGGACCAAGTATGAAGGCATTAGATCTCATCACACTACTCAGAATGATGCAAAATTGAAAACTTGGGAATTGTTTATTTCTAGATTTTTTTATTTATCATTTTTAGATCTTGGTTGACTGTGGCTAACTGAAACTGTGGATGGCGGGGTGTGGGGGACTACTATACTAATGTCTAAGCCCAACTGATAATAAACAGAGAAAATGTTCTCTCCTCAGCAGGGTTTCTGAAAAGATGGCAGTCCAGGTACCTGAGTCTGAAACCTTCTTTTTTTGACTCTACTATGCACTTAGGAGAGACCTTGGATGAGACTACATTTTTCTTGCCACTGAAAAGAAGCAAAAATCACCAACAAAGGTGAAAGTTTCCCTCACTAAAAATTTTGAGATGCAAATCATAAGTTTTAAGACACCGTTTGGGAAAAACTGCAGACAGATGATAGTAGGTGACTGTGGAGACAGCAGCATCTGCACAAGCCTTCAGGAGAGGCAAGCCTTCTCCCTGGTTTCTCATCCCTTGTTCTGGGTCAGGGCTGATGCTCTATATCTAATTTATACTTCAAAATATGATACATACACACACACAGAAATAGAAAGAGAAAAATTTTCAGACGTGGGTAAAATTTTCAGGTGTGAGTAAATATATTTACAGTAGTTATCTTTTTTCTTTTCAGTTTTGTTTGTATAGCTTTATCTAAGTATAATTGATATACAATAATCAGCACACATTAAAGTATACAATTTGATGTGTTTTGACATGCATACACCTATGACTCTACCTTCACAATCAAGATGGTGTGCATATCCAGCACTTCCAAAAATTTTCTCACATCATTTTGAAATCCTTCTCATTCTGCTATCTCCAGGCAGAATGATCTGCTTTCTGCCATTACAGGTTAGAGTTTTCTAGAATTTTATGTAAATGGAATCATACAATATGTACTATCATTTTGGGGGGACAAGGTTTCTGGTTCACTGCACTCAGAATAATGATTTTGAAATGTATTAAAGTTAATTATGCGCATTCATAGTTTATCCTTTTTTTTTTATTATACTTTAAGTTCTAGGGTACATGTGCATAACGTGCAGGTTTGTTACATATGTATACTTGTGCCAT
>NW_012119821.1:1182128-1210690 GCF_000951035.1 Colobus angolensis palliatus | reverse complement strand
GCTGGGAGTTGGAGACTGGAGCTGTTCCTATTCAGCCATCTTGCTCTGCCCCCAGTTTATCCTTTTTTTTACTGCTGAGTAGTATTCCACTGCATGCATATACTACAGATTGTTTATCTAGTAATTTGTTGATGGATATATGACATTTTTACAGTTTTTGGTCATTATAATAAAGCTGCTATGAACATTCAAGTTCATGTTTTTGCATGAATATATGCTTTTCATTTTCTTGGGTAAATACTTAGGAAGATAATGGCTAGACCATACAGTAGGTATATGTTCAATTATTTAAGAAACTGTCAAACAGTCCTCCAGATCAATTGTACATATAACATTCTCTTCAGAAATGTACAAATGTTCCACTTGCTCCACATCCTCACAATCACTTGCTCTGCTCAGTCGTTTAAATTTTAGCCACTGAAATAAGTATGTCGTGGCATGTCACTGTGGCTTAAATTTTTACTTCCCTAATGATTCGTGATGTTGAAGATGTACTGTTTTGCCATGCATATATCTTCTTCTGTGAAGTAGCTGTTCAAATCTTTTGTCTATTTTTTGTTGAGCTGCTTATATTCTTAATACTGACTTTAAGAGTTATTTATATATTCTACATACAAGTCCTTTATCAGGTTTGTAAATATTTTCTTCCAGTCTGTGGTTTGTCTTTTTCCTCCCAACCTTTATTAAGATAAAAAAAAAAATTCCAGGATAGAAAATCTGAGGTTTTTAGCTTGCCTCAGCCACATGGAAATAGTGAAATAATGCATAATGATAAACTCTGTGAGCTTGAATTCAAGAAGGAAAAGAAGAATTCACTGAAATAGAGGAAGACACCCCAGATCCCAGACCGAAGAAGGTGAGCAAGCAGTTCCCAGCATTCAGCTGAGAAAAGTATGCGAAGCCCCCGTACATGAGAGGGGCAAAGAGTGTTCCTCTTTGACTCAACCTTTCACTAGAGATCCATGCAACTCTCTCCAAGGGAGAGCACCTTGTTTCTCTCAAGCCCTGGAGCTAACATGGGGAGAGGCTGGGAGATACTGAGAAGGAAGACACCAGGAAAAGCTGTGGGCATTTTCCCAGACCTAGGACTGGGAGCAGCATGCCATTTTTAATCTGGGCACATAAAAAGTCTGCCGTTGTTTGGCAATCCGGCAGCACGGTTGCACGGGCATTTAAACCTTGGCCCAGAGATTGGAGCACTTGCTCTAGAGCAGGAAAGCAGCCACCACAGCCAGAATCAAGTGACAAGTATGGAAAATGCCCAGAAGTAGGTGCTGGAACTGGACTATCTTCCATCACAAGACCAGAGTGGGGGAAGAATTGTTGAAGCCACGGTTTCTCTTGGGTGGCAAGACTTGCAGCCAGGGACAGCTCTGTAACCTGGAACTTGTCTACATAATCATTACTGGGTGTCCAGCCTTCTCCCCTGAGATTGTGGTACACAGGGGTCCTGTCTACTCTATGACCAGGTAATACTCCAGGCATGCAGAGCACTCACTCTTACCTGGATTAGCAGCCTGAGCCACCCCACCTTTCCTGTCCCAAGCTCTTGGTGCAGTGGTGTTGCCTCCAGTCCACACCTGGGCATATTCTTAGCCATTCAGTACTTCCCCACTCCAGGATTTGTTGCCTGAGCTGCCCCCAACTTCCCTGCCAAGACATTGTTTCACTATGGGTCACTCCCTTCCTTGCTGGGGACATACTTCCAGGCAATTGAAATACCCACTCACCTGGACTAGTAGTCTGAGCTGCCCCTCCCATCCCCTGCAAAGACATTGCTGCAGTGGTGGTTCTCTCACTCCTCACCAGGGTATATTCCCAGGCATTTGGTGTACCTAACTCACCTGAATAGGAGCCTGAGCTGCCCTTCCCTTCTCTTGCAGAGACTTCGGTGCAGGGGCATACTCTCTGCATTATGCCTAGATTCCAGGTATTTGGAGCAGCCATTATTCTAGATTAGGAGTTTAGGCTGTCTCCATTTCTCATGCAGAAAACTTGGGACAGCAGAGGTTTGTCAACTCCAGGCTGAGGCACACTTCTGGGCACTCGGTGGCCGCCCACTGGACATCCCCTCTGAACTTGTGCTTATGCCTGCCATTGGGGGACTTGTAGGCGGGCATGCCCAGTATAGCCATGCCCATGTTGGCCCCCCATTCTGGAGCTGAGCAGGCAGCTCAGGGAACTCTGCATTCCACAGATCAGCCCACTGCCTGAGGCAACAGAGAGCTTCTCCTAGTAAACGAGGATCAAGTATCCACATTGCCAGTAGCCAGCTATTACCCATGAGCATCACCTACTATCCTGGAGGTTGAATAACACAACAGGACATTTGCTTTATGAGCATACAGCACTGGGAAATGAAATAAGTTTCCTGAGACATCCACCACTCTGGCCCCACAGAAGGCAGTGAACCTGCTCATACACCCAGCACATCACTAGCACATCCAGCTTTTGGAAAAGCCACCATGCAAAGGCTAGCTATAACCAAGGAATGTAGAAAGACTCTTAGCCACTGAAAACACCCAGAACCAAAGCCAAAGGACCCTACACAACATAGTATATTATGGACACCTCCTCAATGGGGAAAAATTCCATCCAAATGAAAGCAAAATTTAAAAATAAGAAGGAGAGACAGCTTATCTCTCCTTCCTCTGAGAAAGAAGCAGAGAAACAACTCTGAAAGTATGAAAAAACAGATATATCACAGAAATGGAAAACAAAAGCAAGCAAGAGTTGCGATCTTCATATCAAACAGATTTTAAACCAACAACAGAAAAAACAACAACCACCACAAAGATGGATATTATATAATGATAAAGGGTTCAATACAATAAGAAGACAAAACTATTCTAAATATATGTGTATATATATATATATGCAGTCAACCTCAGAACACCCAGATTCATAAAACAAATACTACTAGATATGCAAAAACATATTACAAGAAATACAATAATGGCGTGGGACTCCAACACCCCACTGACATACCTAGACAGACCATGAAGGCAGAAATCAAAAAAAAAAAAACTCTAAAGTTATATTAGATTATAGACTAAATGGACTGCATAGACCTTCACAGAACATTCCAACCAACAACCACAGAAGGTACATTCTTCTCTCCTCCACATGGAACATTAACCAAAATAAACCATATGCTTGGTCATAAAGCAAATATCAATAATTCCAAAACATCAAAATCAGATTGGGTATCTTCTCAGACCAGAGTATGAAAAATTAGAAATCAATACCAAGAAGAACTCTTAAAGCTATACAAATACATAGAAGCTAAACAACTTGCTACTGAACGATCTTTGGTTAAACAACAAAACTAAGGCAAAAATTAAAAAAAAGAAAATAGAGACAACACACCAAAACCTCTGGGATAGAGCAAAAGTAACGCTAAGAGGAAAGTTTATAGCTGTAAATGCCACATTGGATTTCCCAATTGGAAAAACGGAAGTTTATAGCATTAAAAAGATGCTTAAATTAACAACCTAATGTCAAGCCCCAGGGAACTAGAAAAACAAGAACAATCCAAATCCAAAGCCAGCCAAAGAAAATAAATAACAAAGATTAGAGCAGAACTAAGTGAAATTGAGACCAAAAAACGATACAATGTATTAATGAAACAAAAATTGTTTTTTTGAAAGGATAAGCAAAATTGACAGAATGTTAGCTAGGTTAACCAAGAAAAAATGAGAGATTATTCAAATAAGTACAATAAGAAATGCCATATCACCACTGATACCACAGAAATACAAAAGATTATCAGAGACTACTATGAATACCTCTACCCACACAAACTACAAACCCTAAAGGAACTGGATAAATTCCTGGAAACACATACCCGCCCAAGATTGAGCCAGAAAGAAATAGAAATTCTGAACAGACCAATAACAAGTAATGAAATCAAATAAGTAATAAAAAAAAAACTTCCAACAACAACAAAAAAAACAGGATCAGACAGATTCAGAGCCAAATTTTGCCAGACATACAAAAAAGAGCTGATACTAATTTTATGGCAACTATTCAAAAAAAGGAACCAGAAGAGAGTACTCTCTAACTCATTCTATGAAACTAGTACTACCCTGATAACAAAATCAGGCAAGGACACAACAAAAAAAGGAAACTACAGGCCAATATCCCTGATGAACATAGATACAAAATCTCAGCAAATACTAGCAAATCAAATCCAACAGCACACAATCAAGTGGATTTTATTCCAGGGATGCAAGTATGGTTCAACATCCACAAATCAATAAATGTGATTCATCACATAAACAGAACTAAAAATGAAAACCATATAATCATTTCAATAAATGTAGGAAATGCATTTGATAAACTCCAATATTGTTTCATGATAAAAACACTAAACAAACTAGGAATCAAAAGAACACACCTCAGAATAAAGCGATGTATGACAAACCCACAGCCAACACTATAAAGAAGGGGGAAAAGTTGAAAGCGTTTCCCCTAAGAACTGGAACTGTCACCACTCACATTCAACACAGGACTGGAAGTACTAGCCAGAGCAATCATGCACGAGAAAGAAATAAAAAGCATTGAAATTAGAAAAGAGAAAGTCAAATTAATTCTGTTTAGTGGTGACAAAATTGCATACCTAGAAAACCCTAAAGACTTCTCTGCAAGACTCCTAAACTTGATCAATGAATTCAGCAGTCTCAGGATGTGAAATCAATGTAAAAATTTCAGTAGCATTTCAATATACCAATAACATTCAAGCTGAGAACCAAATCAAGAACTTAATCCCATTTACAATAGACACGCACCCCAACAAATAATATCTAAGAATACATTTAACCAGGGAGGTGAAAGAGCTCTACAAGGAAACTATAAAACCCTAATGAAATAAATTGTAGATGACACAAACAAATCAAAAAACATTCAGTAGTTACGGACTGGAAGAATATCATTAAAATCACCATACTACCCCCAAAGCAATCTACAGATTCAATACTACTCCTATCAAACTACCAGGGTCGTTTCTACAGAATCAGAGAAAACTATTCTAAAATTCATATAAAACCCAAAAAGACTCTGAATAGCCCAAGTGACCCCAAGAAAAAGAGCAAATCCAGAGGCATCATACTGCCTTACTTCAAATTATACTCTGAGGCTATAGCAACTAAAACAGCATACATAGTACTTGTACAAAAATAGACACATAGATCAATGGAACATAACAGGGAACCCAGATATAAAGGCAGATACCTACAGTCAACTGATCTTCGACAAAGTCAACGAAAATAAACAACAGAGGAAAGACTCCCTATGCAATAAATGGTGCTGGGAGAATTGGCTAGCCATATGGGGAAGAATGAAATTTGACCCCTATCTCTCATCATATACAAAAACCCAAGATGGACTAAAGACTTAATCTAACTCAAGATGGAGTAAAGACTTAAAAGCAACAACTGAAACTATGTAAATCCTAGAAGAAAACCTAGGAAAAACTCTTCTGGACATTGGCCTAGGCAAAGAATTTATGATGAAGACTCCAAAACCAAATGCAACACAAATAAAAACTAGACAAACAGGACTTAATTCAACTAAAAAACTTCTGCACAGCAAAAGAGATAACCAACAGACTGACCACCTACAGAATGAGAGAAAATATTTGCAAATTATGCCTCTGACAAAGGACTAATATACAGAATCTACAAGGAACACAACTCAACAAGAAAAAAACAACCCCATTAAAAAGTGAGCAAAGGACATGGGCAGACAGTTCTCAAAAGTAGAAATACAAGCAGCCAACAAACACATGAAAACATGCTCAACATCACTAATCATCAGATAAATGCAAATTAAAACCACAACGAGATTGAGATATCATCTTACATCAGTCAGAATGTCTATTATCAAAAAGTCAATAAACAACAGATGTTGGCAAGGATGCAGAGAAAAGGGACGGCTTATACACTGTTGGTGGGAATGTAAATCCATTTAGCCTCTAGAGAAAACCATACGGGCCGGGCACAGTGGCTCACGCCTGTAATCCCAGCACTTTGGGAGGCCAAGGCAGGTGGATCATGAGGTTAGGAGATTGAGACCATCCTGGCTAACAGAGTGAAACCCCGTCTCTACTAAAAAATACAAAAAAAAAATTAGCCAGGTGTGGTGGTGGGCACCTGTAGTCCCAGCTACTCGGGAGACTGAGGCAGGAGAATGGCGTGAACACAGGAGGCGCAGCGTGGAGATTTCTTAAAGAACTCTAAATAGAATTACCATTCGACCCAGTAATCCCAATACTTGATATTTACCCAATGTAAAAGAAATCATTATATTAAAAAAAAACACCTGCATGTGTATGTTCAGTGCAGCACTATTCACAGTAGCAAAGTCATGGAACCAAACTAAGTGTCCATCAGTGGTTGACTGGATAAAGAAAATGTAGTATATATACATCATGGAATACCACGCAGCTATAAAACAGAATTAAATTGTGTTCTTTGCAGAACATGACGGAGCTGGAGGCCATTATTCTAAGTCAACTAATTGAGAAATGGAAAACCAAATACTACATGTTGTTACTTATAATTGGGAGCTAAACAATGGGTACACATAGACATAAATATGTAAATAGTAGACACTGGGGACTTAAAAAGGGTGAAGAGTGGGAGGAAGGTGAGAGGTGAGAAATTGCTTATTGGGTACAGTGTTTACTATTTATGGGAACACTAGAAGCTCAGTCCCCACCAGTATGCAATATACCCATGAAACAAACAAGTACGTACACTCCCGAATCTAAAATTTAGCAAAAAGTGAGAGTCTTTATATGTTGTCCCAAATTCACAGCAATGGCATATTACTGTGCAAAAAATTAATGAAGGGGTAGTTTATAGTTGATTTACTCTTTGAGGTGTTACTGGACTCATCTTTTCTAGTCAGTGTTCATTATGTATTTTGAGCCAGACTGACTATCTTTCATTTTTTATTGTAATTGGGGAAGAAAAAAAAAAAACACATCAAATCATTTTCCTGGCTGAATTGTGAAATAATTTAAAAGCCAATATGTTAGCCTGGCAGCTTGTCTAACAACCATGAGACTCTCTTCAGAACAATAATTAAAGTAGCTATTTCTTTATCATATAAATTATTCATTCACTTTTTAACACCAGGTGAATGTTTATATTTATATAAAATGAGTACTAAAGATGGTTTTCCCATTTCAAAAGTCACCTCCCATTAACTTGTCACACCTTCATCAGGAAAAGAAGTTACTGCACAGCTGTTTTCCTGTGAAATTAATGCCGTTAACTTACATAAACACAAAATTGTACAGTAAGATTCAGGCTGTGTTTACATTGATTGACTGACATAGGAAAGGCACACATCTACTCAAGGGGGACAAAAGTATCCTCAAGGGCAAGAAAGCATTTTGGGATATCTCTTCCTATATACTCTAAAAATTTTGGGTATGATGTCCCTAACTCCCTGAGGTACAATTCATAGAGGGAAGATGAGGAAAAGGAAGTTTCTTTAATACTAAGTGCAAGCAGTGAGTTAAGACCAAAAATTCTTTGACCACATGAGTTCCCATCACTGATCTTTTCACCTGTCCAATGTCCTCCTCATGTAATTACTTTCCACTGTCCTTATTTAGATTCCACACCATTTTTAAAATCACTTCTTGGTACATAGCCTCAATCCCCCTGCCTCTATCCCTCTGTAAGACTCAACTGGTTAAACCCCACAGGGTTAAGTCCAACTCCCCTTCAACACTTGCTATTATAATATCAGTCTTTTAAATTTTAATCATTGTTATTTGAATGCAGTGGTATTTCCACGTGATTTTTAATTTGAATTTTTCTGATGCGTAATGATACTGAGCACTTTCCCCTATGTGTTTAGCCATTTGAGTATTTTTTGTCAAGTGCCAGTTTAAGTATTCTGCCTATTTTTGACTATTTTTCCCCCTTATTTGTAGTTCTTCACATCTCCTAAATATGTATCCTTTAATGTTTATATGTATTTTAAATCTCTTCTCCCAGTTTAAACCATATCTTTTCACCCTCTTAGTGGTGTCTTTTGGTGAACAATGTCTTAGCCTGGGTAATTTATAACAACTGAAATTTATTTTCTCACAGTTCTGGAGGCTGAGAAATTCAAGATCAAGGTGCTACCAGGCTCAGGTGTCTGGTGAGGCTTGCTTTCTGCTTCTGAGATGGTTCATCCAAAGAGAAAGAATTCTGTGTCTTCACATAGCAGAAGGCAGAAGGCCAAGAAGGGGTGAATGCTGTGTGAATTCTCTTTTATAAGAACACCTCATTCCCACTCAAGAAGCAGGAGCCCCCATAGACTAATCACCTTTTTAATGGCCCCACCTCTTAATATTGGCAATACTTGAATTTTGGAAGGGACATATTCAAACTATAGCAAACAGACATTCTTAATTTGAATGATATCCAAGTTATAATTTTCCTTTATAGTTAGTGCTTTTTTAAGTCTTTGCTAATGAACTTACTTTTTTTCATTCACCAAAAAAGTAGAAACAACAAAAAACCGATGTTCATGGCCTGCCTAACAACAAATCCATCAACCTTCCTGTACTTCTACCCAAACTCTTTCTTCTCTCTTATTAACAGTGGATGGGTTTTCCCTGCTCCTCACTACAACCAAAAGTGCCACTGCTTCCCATCCCCTCACCCACTTAAGATCTTCTGTCTTTCAAGTATTATTTCCTCTTCTCATCATCAAGCTACCCCTCTGTACTAGGGTCATTCTGATCAGCATATAAATATGCTGTAAGATCACCCATTGTATCTGTTAGAGTAAATTAGGATAATTTGAGGAGGATTCATAAAAAAGACCATTTACAAGACAAAGGGCAGGGCGTAGAGAAAACATGAAAGATACGGAGTACCACAAGATTAGTAATAGTGACATTGTTACCAAGCATAGGTCCCTAGCGAAGGAACAGATTGCCAGCTCTCAAAAGGAGTCAGTCGCGCAAAATGACTACTGGGAGTAGTAAAGAGAACCAGGAAGCCAGAGGCTGCCTCCTGCAGGGAAGGGGATAGGAGAATAAATGTTATAAACTTCCTTTCCCTCTCTTCCTCCAGTCTCCAGTTAAGGTTCCAAACCTCAGAGGTTAAGATAGGTTGTTTAATATAATCCGTGTAGGTCAGCTTCCTATGATATGGTGAAGTGTGGAGAAGAATGGAGAAAGTGCTGAAGTGTGCTGGAGAGGATGTGGAGAAATAGGAACACTTTTACACTGTTGGTGGGATTGTAAACTAGTTCAACCATCGTGGAAAACAGTATGGAGATTCCTCAAGGATCTAGAACTAGATGTACCATATGACCCAGCCATCCCACTACTGGGTATATACCCAAAGGATTATAAATTATTCTGCTATAAAGACACATGCACACGTATGTTTATTGCGGCACTATTCACAATAGCAAAGTCTTGGAATCAACCCAAATGTCCATCAGTGACAGACTGGATTAAGAAAATGTGGCACCTATACACCATGGAATACTGTGCAGCCATAAAAAAGGATGAGTTTGCGTCCTTTGTAGGGACATGGATGCAGCTGGAAACCATCATTCTCAGCAAACTATCACAAGAACAGAAAACCAAACACCACATGTTCTCACTCATAGGTGGAAACTGAACAATGACATCACTTGGACTCGGGAAGGGGAACATCGCACACCGGGGCCTATCATGGCGGGGGAATGGGGAGGGATTGCATTGGGAGTTATACCTGATATAAATGATGAATTGATGGGTGCTGACGAGTTGATGGGTGCAGCACACCAACATGGCACAAGTATACATATGTAACAAACCTGCACGTTATGCACATGTACCCTAGAACTTAAAGTATAATAATAAAAAAAAAAAAAAAGAAAGTGTTGAAGTGGTAGATGGCAGGTATACCACAGGGTCTATCCCCTTCCCCCTTTCAGTCCATTTTTATTCTTCAAATGGTTGAAAAGTTTATGCCCTCAATACAAGGGACACACATGTTCTTCAGCTCTCATATTAGTGCAAAGTGATGTTAATTTGGCCATACTCACAAATCGAACCTAAAATATCAGTATTATAAGTGTTCATTGTATAAGGTAAGAGTGTGGAGGTAGGGAAAAATAATCAAGTAATTATAATTCCTACCTATGCAGTTAGTGCCAATACCTAAGCTGGTAATTATGACTCCCTTTCTCTATCACTCACTTCATATTTCCCTCAACATATGTCAGCAACTTGGCTGGATACAGTTCTCTATAGGGAAAGACACAAAATTTCATTCCAGTAAAAATTGTATACTCTATGGGCACGTCTTTATTGGGCTGCCAAAGTTTTCCATTGACCTATACTACTGGACAAGGGAATATAAGAGACAATCTAATTGTCCTCTTAGGTTCAAAACACAAAGAGTCTTCTTTTTTCCTACTATGTAGCAGAAATATAATTTTCCCCTGGAAATTCAGATCAATTACCCCAGCTCATACAGTGAAACATCTCTCTGTTGGTTCATCGCATGAAAAGCCCCAAACGGCCATGAGACAAGCCCATTTTCAGTTAATCAGAAGGAAGACTACGTTTCCTCGTGGAAGCATTCTTCCCTTGGTGGTACGGTTTGGCTCTGTGTTGCCACCTAAATCGCATCTCGAATTATAATCCCCACGTGTTGAGGGAGGGAGCTGGTAGGAGGTGACTGGATTTTGGAGGCAGTTCCCCCATGCTGTTCTAGGGATAGTGAGTGAATTCTCATCAGATCTGATGGTTTAAAATGTGGCACTTCCCCTTCGCCCGCTCTCTCTCCCGCTGCTTTATGAAGAAGGTGCTCACTTTTCCTTCAGTTTCCACCATGATTGTAAGTTACCTGAGGTCTCCCCAGCCATGCAGAACTATGAGTCAAATTAAATCTCTTTTGTTTATCAGTGACCCAGGCTTGGGTATTTCTTTATAGATTACTACACTGGGACAAGAAGACCTCCGGACTTAACAGTCATAGCGTTGAAAGCAATAAAATTTAAGTGAATTATTATGGAAATAGTGGAAGGGGTTGCTCTCACTTTCCCCTCTTTCCTGAACCCATGCATTCTGAATACGGTGACACCACCAAATATCAGTTGTTACTTTAAGGTAAAACTCTCATCCTTCAGAATAGCATCAGTTCTTCAGGGTGATCTACCCCAGCTGGCACCATAACTAAGCCTCCACCAGGCACTCTAACATCCCATTAAGTCAGCTCCTATAGGGCGGTAGGGTAATACCAGTGAATGTAATGAGAACCAGTCCATTGCCTCACCTTCTTTGACATGAAATATGTTTCCTGGTCAGAGGTGATGTTGCATGGGATCGGCTGGGAATGAATAAAGAAGGTATTCTGTTAGTCCACAAATGATAGTGCTATTGAGAGGTGATAATGTGCTAGCAGCCCTCAATCTCGGCACCTCCTCTGCCTCGGTGTCCACTCTGGTGGCGCCTGAGGAACCCTTCAGCCCGCCACTGCACTGTGGGAGCCCCTCTCTGGGTTGGTGGAGGCGGAGCCCGCTCCCTCTGCTGGCGGGGAGGTGTGGAGGGAGAGGCACGGGCGGGAATCGTGGCTGCATGCAGGGCACACAGGTCAGCGCGAGTTCCGGTGGGCACAGGCGCTGGCTTGGTGGGCCCGGCACTGGGCCCAGGGCAGTGAGGGGCTTAGCACCTGGGGCAGCAGCTGTGGAGGTTGGGCCGGTCCCCCAGCACTGCTGGCCCGCAGGCGCGTGCTCGAATTCTCGCAGGGTCTCAGCCACCTCCCTTGCTCCGCGGCGCCTCCCGGGCAGGCGCCGCCCTCTGCTCAGTGGCGCCCCGTCCAATCCACCACCCAAGGGCTGAGGAGTGCAAGCGCCCCTAGGGACTTGTGGGCAGCTCCCCGTGCACCCCTGCAGGGGATCCACTAGGTGAAGCCAGCTGGGCTCCTGAGTCTGTGGGTACTTGGAGAACCTTTGTCTAGCTGAAGGATTGTAAACGCACCAATCAGCACTCTGTGTCTAGCTCAGGGTTTGTAAATACACCACTTGGTACTCTGTATCTAGCTAACCTAGTGGGGACTTGGAGAACTTTTCTAGCACTCTGTATCTAGCTCAGGGATTGTAAACACACCAATCAACACTCTGTGTCTAGCTCAGGGTTTGTAAATACACCAACCAGTACTCTGGGTCTAGCACAAGGTTTGTAAATACACCAATCAGCACTCTGTCTAGCTCAGGGTTTGTAAATACACCAATCAGTACTCTGGGTTTAGCTCAAGGTTTGTAAATACACCAATCAGCACTCTGTATCTAACTAACCTAGTGGGGACTTAACTTTTCCGTCTAGCACTCTGTGTCTGGCTCAGGGATTGTAAAAGCACCAATCAGCACTCTGTCAAAAGGGAACAATGGACCCTCTGTAAAATGTGCCAATCAGCTCTCTGTAAAACAGATCAATCAGTTCTCTGTAAAGCGGACCAATCAGCAGGATGTGGGTGGGGCCAGATAAGGGAATAAAAGCAGGCTGCGGGAGCAAGCCAAGAGCAACCTGCTGAGGTCACCTTCCATATTGTGGAAGCTTTATTCTTTCACTCTTTGCAATAAGTCTTGCTGCTGCTCACTGTTTGGGTCCACCCTGCTTTTATGAGCTGTAACACTCACTGCGAAGGTTGGCAGCTTCACTCCTGAAGCCAGTGAGACCATAAACCCAACAAGAAGAACGAAGAACCCCACTCCTGAAGCCAGTGAGACCATGAACCCAACGGGAAGAACGGAACAACTCCAGACACGCCGCCTTTAAGAGCTGTAACGCTCACTGCGAAGGTCTGCAGCTTCACTCCTGTCAATGAAACCAGGACCCCACCAGAAGAAAGAAGCTCCAGACACATCTGAACATCTGAAGGAGCAAACTCCAGACACACCATCTTTAAGAACCGTAACATTCACCGCGAGGGTCCGTGGCTTCATTCTTGAAGTCAGCGAGACCAAGAACCCACCAATTCTGTACACACTATCAAGAACATAGTAAACAAAAAATGCAAATCCCATGTGAAATATGCATCTTCCATATAAGGACAAAGTGATACACTTGGCAAGATGGGAGAGATAAGACGTAATTAATTTGCAACTAGGCGACTGGCTTGACTCTTGATAAATGGTACAATGTGGGGCTCAGCATCAGTCTATGCTTTTAGAAGCTTGAGCATTGACCATGACAGTAGCCACATCAGCCCAGGCAAGAAAAAGACTGTTTTTGAGCCTGTACATATCCTCTTTCCCAGTTGCTATGGCTACTTTGTACATGGATCCTTTAAGTATGTTCCAGGGTGGCTGGGAAGAGACTGACGTCAAGAGGATGAGGGCCTTGTCTGCCCAATTATTAAGGGTCTTCTCCAAAGTGGATGCCCTCTGGCACACATTTACAGATTACGTGGATATCTGCATACTCTATGCCCATTCTGAGAGGATTATTTAAATCTCTTTTCCCCAGAACTCTTTATCAGTAATTTTCCAATTTGTCTTTCTTAGTTATTGAGTAGGTGTAGATTTGCACCTTAGGCCATCTCTCTTTTAACACCAAGTGGACAATTCAACCCCCCATTCTAAGTTCTGCCTACTGAATTTCCTTTCATCACTATCCACCTTCCCCAGAACACATAGTGAAACTGTAGTATAGTCGTTTTTTCCTAGCACGTGGGGCAGAAATACCTATAATTAGTCCCATGCTTTTTCCTCTCCCTTAGCTGGCCAGAGGGAATAAATTGTGGTGCCATAGATGTGAATTGAGGAGGAGGCAGTAAAGCATCAGGGGCAGGTAGCACAATCGGAGCCACCTGATCATGCAGTTTACTTTTTCCTTTTATATCTGCTCAGACCTGTTCTCTATATTCAACTTTCGTTTCATAATGGAATGTTGCTGGACACGTCCAATTTTATGGTCCAATGGATTCAATAACACCGGTGTATGACTGGCAGTTGAGGTTACATATTAACTTGATGACCAGAGTCATCGATTTAGTCTCTATTGGGGTCTAGCAGCAAGCCAGGAGCTGTTTCTTAAATAGGGTGTAGTAGTTGGCAAGGGATGAAAATATCTTACCCTAAAAGTCTTCTATTCTCCTACTATGGTTTGTGCAGTATGCATTTTTTAAACTCACTTTATTTGTTTATGCCAAAATATTTTAAAGTGAATCAATAACATCTTGATACTACACCTCTGAATTCCTTAGTATACATCTTTTTTTTTTTTTTTTGTTTTGTTTTGTTTTTGAGATGGAGTCTTGCTCTGTCGCTGAGACTGGAGTGGAATGGCGTGGTCTCAGCTCACTGCAACCTCCGCCTCCCAGGTTCACGCCATTCTCCTGCCTCAACCTCCCAAATAGCTGGGACTACAGGCGCCCGCCACCATGCCTGGCTAATTTTTTATATTTTTAGTAGAGATGGGGTCTCACCATGTTATCCAGGATGGTCTCGATCTCCTGACCTCGTGATCTGCCCGCCTACGCCTCCCAAAGTGCTGGGATCATAGGCATGAGTCACCGCGCCCGGCATTATACATCTTTAAGAAATAAAAATATTGGCCAGGCACGGTGGGCTCACGCGTGTAATCTCAGTATGCTGGGAGGCTGAGGTGGACGGATTACTTGAGGTTAGGAGTTTGTGACCAGCCTGGCCAACATAATGAAATCCTGTCTCTACTACAGACATAAAAATTAGCTGGGCGTTGTGGCACATGCCTGTAATCCCAGCTACTCAGGAGCCTGAGGCAGGAGAATTGCTTGAGCCAGGGAGATAGAGGTTGCAGTGAATGGAGATCGTGCCATTGCACTTCAGCCTGGCTGACAGAGTGAGACTCTGTCTCAAAAAAATAAATAAAATAAATAAATAAATAAATAAATATTTTCCTACTTAGCCAAAATAACATCATTGCATTTAAAAATTAAAATTCCTTTATATTATTTATTACTCAGTCCATAAATTTATGTTTTTGTTCCAGAAATGTCCTTTTCACTTAACTTACTATATTCACAATTGTTCTCATGACTTGATATTTTTAAAATAGAAACTTTGAAAAAAGTGCCAAATCAGACAAAAATTATACTGTATAAAATTGCATACATAGATAACAAAACTTCAAAAAAACAAAGAAATTTATACAGTGGTTAATTTTCGGGACAATGATATGATTATAATCAGTTAGGTACAAATAGGGAGCCTTGGGATGCTGGCAGTATGCTGTTACTTGGCCTGGGTGACAGCTGCACAAAAATGTCTTTTATTGAGCATTTGTTAAATTATAACCATATGTTTATGCACTTAAAGATACAGATATGACATAATATATGAATAATATATTAAAATATTTTGGAAAGTAAAACTTCTATACGAGTGTTAAGCATTATTATATAAAATAAAAACAAAAAATAGAGCTTTCATACCATTCTTTTGATTTGTACAGGACAAATCTAAATAAAAGTGGCTTTTGCTAGCATTGTAATAAAAGTATTTTATTTTTACAAAAGGCAGATGTCTTATGTTATAACTTATGACCATCAGTTCAAAATTTAGTTCTGTCTGGTATTCTTTTTTTTTTTTCTTTTCAGATGGGGTATTACTCTGTGACCCAGGCTGGATACAGTGGCATGATCATGGCTCGCTGCAGCCTTGAATTCCCAGGCTGAAGTGATCCTCCCACCTCAGCTTCCCAAGTAGCTGGGACTATAGGAGTGCACCACCATACCCAGTTTACTTTCGCATTTTTAGTAGAGGTGGTGTTTTGCCATGTTGCCTCTGTCTGGCAACATGCCAGGTTTTCATACATTGTAATATATTTTCACAGTTTGTTTTATAAATATTCTAACAAATGCTATTTGAAAAGGTACAACAGGATTAAGGAAGAAAGTTTTATAGTTATAAATATTTTAAGTAAACATTTTCTTTTATTGCCAAAGATCAATGGATTTCTTAATCACTTGGTGAAAGAAACATCTCTAGGTTCTCTCAGAGAGTAAAGTTAGAGAGATTTGCAAAGCAAGTAATAGATAATTACAACATCCCATTTACCCAAGTCTTCAGACTCCCATCTCCATGTTATGCCAAGGAAGTTTCCACTTTTCTACTTTTTTTTTTTGAAAGATGAAGCAAGTTAATGTTTCATTAGCAAGACATCCTAGTAAGAGTAACAACATTTACTAAGGCTGTCAGAGGCATAAAATAGCATATCTGTAAATAATGATAAAATATTTTTTATTTCCAATTCTGACTTTTATTTACTTTTCTTATCTTCTTTCACTGACTAGGACTTCAGTACAATGTTGAATGGAAGAGGTAGTGGATATTTTTATTTGTTTCCCATTCTCATAAATAAAACTTTCAATAATTCAATTTTAAGGGTTGTTATAAATAATTTTTTTAAATTAGATTAAAAATATAGAAACCTTTTCTTTCTATTTTGCCTATACATATATATATTTATTATTATTATTGTTATCATTATTATTATTATTATTATTATAATACTTTAAGTTCTGGGGTACATGCACAGAACCTGCAGTTTTGTTACATAGGTATACACATGTCATGGTGGTTTGCTGCACCTATCAACCCGTCATCTACATTAGGTATCTTTCCTAATGCTATCCCTCCCCTAGCCTCCTACTCCCTGACAGGCCTTGGTGTGTGATGTTCCCCTCCCTGTGTCAATGTGTTCTCACTGTTCAGCTGCCACTTATGAGTGAGAACATGCAGTGTTTGGTTTTCTGTTCTTGTGTTAGTTTCCTGAAAATGATGGCTTCCGGCTTCATCCATGTCCCTGCAAAGGACATTAACTCGTCCTTTTTTATGGCTGCATAGCATTCCATGGTGAATATATGACATATTTGCTTTATCCAGTCTATCACTGATGGGCATTTGGGTTGGGTCCATCTTTGCTATTTTGAATAGTGCTGCAATAAACTTTCATGAGAATGATTTATAATCCTTTGGGTATGTACCCAGTAATGGGATTGCTGGGTCAAATGATATATCTGGTTCTTGATCTTTGAGGAATGGCCACACTGTCTTCCACAATGGTTGAACTAATTTCCACTCCCACTAACAGTGTAAAAGTGTTCCTGTTTCTCCACATCCTCTCCAGCATCTGTTGTTTCCTGACTTTTTAATGATCGCCATTCTAACTGGCATGAGATGGTATCTCATTGTGGTTTTGGTTTGCATTTCTCTAACGACCAGTGATGGCTTTTTTCTATGTTTCTTGGCCACATAAACATCTTCTTTTGAGAAGTGTCTGTTCATATCCTTTGCCCACTTTTTGATGGAGCTGTTTGTTTTTTTCTTGTAAATCTGTTTAATTTCCTTGTAGATTCTGAGTATTGCCCTTTGACAAATGGATAGATTGCAAAAATTTTCTCCAATTCTGTGGGGTACCTGTTTACTCTGATGATAGTTTCTTTTGCTGTACAGAAGTTCTTTAGTTTACCTAGATCCCATTTGTCAATTTTGGCTTTTGTTGCCATTGCTTTTGGTGTTTTAGTCATGAAGTCTTTGCCAATGCCTATGTCCTGAATGGTATTGCCTAGTTTTTCTTCTAGGGTTTTTATGGTTTTAGGTCTTACGTTTAAGTCTTTAAGCCATTTTGAGTTAATTTTTGTATAAAGTGTAAGGAAGGCATGCAGTTTAACTTTCTGCATATGGCTAGCCAGCTTTCCCAACACAATTCATTAAATAGCTAATCCTTTCCCCATTGCTTGTTTGTCAGGTTTGTCAAAGATCAGATGACTGTAGATGTGTTGTATTATTTATGAGGTCTCTGTTATGTTCCACCGGTCTATATATCTGTTTTGGTGCTAGTACCATACTGTTTTGGTTACTGTAGCCTTGTAGTATAGTTTGAAGTCAGGTAGCGTGATGCTTCTAGCTTTGTTCTTTTTGCTTAGGATTGCCTTGGCTATGTGGGCTCTTACTTGGTTCCATATGAAATTTAAAGTACTTTTTTCCAGTTCTGTGAAGAAAGTCAATGGTAGCTTGATGGGGATAGCATTTAATCTTTAAATTACTTTGGGCAGTATGGCCATTTTCACAATATTGATTCTTCCTATCCATGAGCATGGAATGTTTTTCCATTTATTTGTGTCCTCTCTCATTTCCTTGAGCAGTGGTTTGTAGTTCTCCGTGAAGAGGTACTTCATATCCCTTATAAGTTGTATTCCTGTGTATTTTATTCTCTCTGTAGTGATTACAAATGGAAGTTCACTCATGATTTAGCTCTCTGTTTGTCTATTATTGGTGTATAGGAATGTCTGAAGTTTGCAATGCATTGATTTTGTATCCTGAGACTTTGCTGAAGTTGCTTAATTGCTTAAGAGTTTTGGGGCTAAAATGATTGGTTTTTCTAAATATACAATCGTGTCATCTGCAAACAGGGAAAATTTGATTTCCTCTCTTCCTATTAGAAAACCATTTATTTATTTTTCTTCCCTGATTGCCCTGGCCAGAACTTCCAATACTATGTTGAATAGGAGTGGTGAAAGAGGGCATCCTTGTCGTGTGCTGGTTTTCAATGGGAATGCTTCTAGCTTTTGCCTATTCAGTATTATATTGACTGTGGGTTTGTCATAAATAGCTCTTATTATTTTGAGCTATGTTCCATCAATACCTAGTTTATTGAGAGTCTTTAGCATGAAGGGGTGTTGAATTTTGTTGAAGGCCTTTTCTGCATCTATTGAGATAATCATGTGGTTTTTGTCCTTGGTTCTGTTTATGTGATGGATTACATTTATTGATTTGTGTGTGTTGAACCAGCCTTGCATCCCAGGGATGAAGCCAACTTGATCATGGTGATAAGATTTTTGATGTGCTGCTGGATTTGGTTTGCCAGTATTTTATTGAGGATTTTTGCATCTATGTTCATCAGGGATTTTGGCCTCAAATTTTCTTTTTGTTGTTGTTGTATCTCTGCCAGGTTTTCATATCAGGATGATGCTGGCCTCATAAAATGAGTTAGGGATGATTCCCCCCTTTTCTATTGCTTGGAATAGTTCCAGAAGGAATAGTACCAGCTCTTCTTTGTACCTCTGGGAGAATTCGGCTGTGAATCCATCTGGTCCTGGATTTTTTTGGTTGGTAGGCTATAAATTACTAACTCAATTTCAGAACTTGTTATTGGTCTATTCAGGGATTTGACTTCTTCCTGGTTTTGACTTGGGAGGGTTTATGTGTCCAGGAATTTATCCATTTCTTCTAGATTTTCTAGTTTATTTGCATAGAAATGTTTATAGTATTCTCTGATGGTGGTTTGTATTTCTGTGGGATCAGTAGTGATAGCCCCTTTATCATTTTTTATTGTGTCTATTTAATTCTTCTCTCTTTTCTTCCTTGTTAGTCTTGCTTGCAGTCTATCTATTTGTTGATCTTTTCAAAAAAGGAGCTCCTGGAGTCATCGATTTTTTTGAAGGGTGTTTTATGTCTCTGTCTCCTTCGGTTCTCCTTTGATCTTAGTTATTTCTTGTCTTCTTCTAGCTTTTGAATTTGTTTGCTCTTGCTTCTCTATTTCTTTTAATTTTGATTTTAGGGTGTCGATTTTAGATGTCTCTGGCTTTCTCTTATGGGCATTTAGTGCTATAAATTTCCCTCTAAACACTACTTTAAATGTGTCCCAGAGATTCTGACACATTGTGTCTTTGTTCTCATTGATTTCAAAGAACATCTTTATTTCTGCCTTAATTTTGTTATTTACCCAGTTGTTGTTCAGGAGCAGGTTGTTCAGTTTCCACATAGTTGTGCATTCCTGAGTGAGCTTCTTAATCCTGAGTTCTAATTTTATTGCACTGTGGTCTTAGAGACTGTTTGTTAAGATTGCCATTCTTTTGCATTTGCTGAGTGTTTTACTTCCAATTATATGGTCATTTTAGAATAAATGCAATGGGGTGCTGAGAAGAATGTATATCCTGTTGATTTAGGGTGGAGAGTTCTGTAAATGTCTATTAGGTCCACTTGGTCCAGAGCTGAGTTCAAGTCCTGAATATCCTTGTTAATTTTCTGTCTCATTGATCTGTCTAATATTGACAACAGATCAATATCAACAGATCAAGTGGGTGTTAAAGTCTCCCACTATTATTTTGTGGGAGTCTAAGTCTCTTTGTAGGATTCTAAGAACTTGCTTTATGCATCTGGATGCTCCTGTATTGGGTGTATATATATATATATATAGGATAGTTAGGTCTTCTTGTTGCATTGATCCCTTTACCATTATGTAATGACCTTCTTTGTCTCTTTTGATCTTTGTTGGTTTAAAGTCTGTTTTATCAGAGACTAGGATTGCAACCCCTACTTTTCTTTCTTTCTTTCTTTTTTTTTTTTTTGCTTTCCCTTTGCTTAGTAAATCTTCCTCCATCCCTTTATTTTGAGCCTATGTGTGTCTTTGCACGTAAGATGAGTCTCCTGAATACAGCACACTGATGGGTCTTGACTATCCAATTTGCCAGTCTGTGTCTTTTAGTTGGGGGCATGTAGCTTGTTTACATTTAAGGTTACTGTTGTTATGTGTGAATTTGTTCCCATCATTATGATGCTAGCTGGTTATTCTGCCCGGTAGTTGATGCAGTTTCTTCATAGTGTTGATGGTCTTTACAATTTGGTGTGTTTTTGCAGTGGCTGGCATTGGTTGTTCCTTTTCATGTTTAGTGCTTCCTTCCTTCAGGAGCTACTGTAAGGCAGGCCTGGTGGTGACACAATCTCTCAGCATTTGCTTGTCTGTAAAGGACTTTATTTCTCTTTTTCTTCTGAAACGTTGTTTGGTTGGATATGAAATTCTGGGTTGAAAATTCTTTTCTTTAAGAATGTTGAATATTGGTCCCCAGTCTCTTCTGTCTTGTAGGGTTTCTGCAGAGAGATCTGCTGTTAGTCTGATGGGCTTCCCTTTGTGGATAACCTGACCTTTCTCTTTGGCTGCCCTTAACATTTTTTCCTTCATTTCAACCTTGGTGAATTTGATGATTATGTGTCTTGGGGTTGCCCTTCTCGAGGAGTATGTTTGTGGTGTTCTCTATATTTCCTGAATTTGAATGCTGGCCTGTCTTGCTAGGCTGGGGAAGTTCTCCTGGATAATATCCTGAAGAGTGTTTTCCAACTTGGTTCCATTCTCCCCGTCACTTTCAGGTATACCAATCAAACATAGATTTGGTCTTTCCACATAGTCCCATATTTCTTGGAGGCTTTGTTTGTTCCTTTTCATTCCCTTTTTCTCTAATCTTGTCTTCACACTTTATTTCATTAAGTTGATCTTTAATCTCTGATATCCTTTCTTCCACTTGATTGATTCACCTATTGATACTTGTGTATGCTTCACAAAGCTCTCATGTGGTGTTTTTCAGTTCCATCAGGTCATTTATGTTCTTCTCTAAATTGGTTATTCTAGTTAGCAATTCGTCTAACCTTTTTTTCAAGGTTCTTAGCTTCCTTGCATTGGGCTAGAACATGCTCCTTTAGCTCGGAAGAATTTGTTATTACCCACCTTCTGAAGCCTACTTCTGTCAATTCATCAAAATCATTCTCCGTCCAGCTTTGTTCCCCTGCTGGCGAGGAGTTTTGATCCTTTGGAGAAGAAGAGGCATTCTGGTTTTTGGAATTTTCAGGCTTTTTGTGCTGGTTTCTCCCCATCTTTGTGGATTTATCTACCTTTGGTCTTTGATGTTGGTGACCTTTGGATGGGGAGTCTGAATGGATGTCTTTTTTGTTGATGTTGATGCTATTCCTTTCTGTTTGTTATTTTTCCTTCTTACACTCAGGTCCCTAGCCACAGGTCTGCTAGAGTTTGCTGGAGGTCCACTCCAGACCCTGTTTGCCTGGGTATCACCAGCACAGGCTGCAGAACACCAAGAATTGCTTCCTGTTCCTTCCTCTGGAAGCTTTGTCCCAGAGGGCCCCTGCCAGATGCCAACCAGAGCTCTCTTGTATGAGGTGTCTGTCAGCCCCTACTGGGAGATGTCTCCCAGTCAAGATACACAGTGGTCAGTGACCCACTTGAGGAGGTAGTCTGACCCTTAGTAGAGCTCAAACACTTTGCTGGGAGATCTGCTGCTCTCTTCAGAGCCGTCAGGCAGGACGTTTAAGTCTGCTGAAGCTGTGCAGTCAGCTGCACCTTCTCCCGGGTGTTCTGTCCCAAGGAGATGGGGGTTTTATCTATAAGCCCCTGACTGGGACTGCTGCCTTTTTTTCAGGGATGTCCTGCCCAGAGAGGAGGAATCTAGAGAGGCAGTCTGTATGCAGCAGCCTTGCTGAGCTCTGGTGGGCTTTGCCCAGTTTGAACTTCCTGGTGGCTTTGTTTACACTGTGCTGTGAGGGTAAAACCTCCTACTCAAGCCTCAGCAATAGTGGATGCCCTTCCCTCCACCAGGCTGAAGCATCCCAGGTCGACCTCAGACTGCTGTGCTGGCGGTTAGAATTTCAAGCCAGTGGATCTTAGCTTGCCGGGCTCTGTAGAGGTGGGATCTGCTGAGCTAGACCACTTGGCTCCCTGTCTTCAGCTCCCTTTCCAGGGGAGTAAACGGTTCTGTCTCACTGGGGTTCCAGCCACCACTGGGGTATGGAAAAGAAACTCCTGCAGCCAGCTAGGTGTCTGCCCAAATGGCCGCCTAGTTGTGTGCTTGAAGGGTGCATAGGCACCATAGAGAATCTCCTGGGTCTGCTGGTTGTGAAGACCATGGGAAAAGTGCAGTATCTGGGCCAAAGTGCACTATTCCTCATGGCACAGTCCCTCTCGGCTTCCCTTGGATAGAGGAGAGAATTCCCCAACCCCTCACACTTCCTGTGGGGCGATGCCCCGCCCTGCTTTGGCTCACCCTCCATGGGCTGTACCCACTGTGCAACCAGCCCCAATGAGATGAACCAGGTACCTCATTCAAAAGCACAGAAATCACCTACTTTCTGCATTGATCTAGCTGGGAGCTGCAGACCAGAGCCGTTGCTATTCAGCCATCTTGTCAGCTTACCCCATTTTTCTACTTTAAAAAATCTGGCCGATATACTTAGATTTGCCAGTCCCACAGAGGATGAATATCACTTCCAGGTGCTTGAACCAGCACATCAAATCCTGTCTCCTCGGTTGTCCATCATAGCAATGAATGTGGCCTATTTGAGCCTCATATCATATCCCACTTGTTCAAAAACCTTTAGAATTCACCCCCACAAGTTTCCTAAATGCCTGTAGTTTGCCCCTATATACTGCTGAGGTCTAATGCATTTTTAATCTATAGGCTATCTCTGCTCTGAGCAAGCCTTCTATTGAACACTCTTAGGGTTACATAATATTGTAACTTCTCTGGAGGCAATCAGAGGTGGTAGGGATGGGTCCTGTTTTGGAGTTTAGTGCTTCAAGTACAGTCAGTGAAAAGCTTTTACTACAGGGACTATTTCCTCAGATAGGGAAACGGAGCTTGCTCTATAGGCAAAGAAAATGTAAGGGACATTTAGGACATTCGGCCTTGTCTAGGTCAGCTCATATGTTCCTATCCTATTTCTCAGCATTCCACTTCTTCCCCACCAGTGCCTTTACCTTAGTACAGACACTTGGTGAGCTCTTCCATTCTGTAACTCTGACAATCAGCCCTAGGGTTGGTCCTTAGTCATATCTACCCAAAGTATTTCTTCAAAGCTTACATGAAAACCTTTGTTTTCAAAAAGGTTTGTGTGTGTTTTTTATTGAATGTCCATAGCCCTTAATGTCACGTTTTCCCTACATATGCCTCTCCAGGACAATAATAAAAAGCCTGATGATTATACCATCTTTATAATCACTTCGTTACTTTGGTGACTAATTTTCACTTCTCACTTAATTCAATTCTACCATTAATAATCTGAGTAACCATGATTCCACAGCAGGCCGTGATTTGCCATGTTCCTTCCCTCCTTACTCCCATGAGGAGATTATACCATACCCTTTGAATGTATGACAAATTTCATCTGGAAATGCCAGTTTGACAACCCATTTCTTGGAACCACTTAATTTAAATCCCCTTATAATTTCTATAAATCTGTGTTTTAAGCCACTAAGTTTGTGATAATTTGTTACAGCTGCAATAGAAAGCTAATATATCCACTAACAACTATTGTTTGGGGACAGCCACGTTTTTTCATTTCACTGAATGACTACACAATAGTTACACAACAAGGCAGTTTAACATTTTGTTTTCACTATTATTCGGTGGGGATATGGCTGTTGGCACCTTCTAAAGAGAATCTAAAGAGCATTTTTCATCATGCAGTTGTTTATACTTTTTATTCAGTGCTTATTATGCACCCAACACCTTGTATATATTATTATTTTAAAAATTATAACCCTGAAAAATTGATGCAATTATTACTCATTTTAGAGCTACAGAATCTAAGACTTGGAATGGTAAAGTTACTTGCTCCAGGTCATACGGCTAACATGTGCCAGAACCAGAAGTTAAATCCCAAAACCATCGAAATCAAAAGTCCAAGTTCATTTCATGACACATGTGGCATCCAGAAGAGTCTGTGTATATATCAACAATTAATGCCCATTGAGTAGGATTTGGGGGAAGGGGTATCAATAAATATAGTTTCCTACTTTTATCTAGACTCTTAGTTTCCAATTTACTCATCCCAGCCTGTTCCAGTAAAGATAAACTTTCAAGGAACTAGAGTTGTAGTCAGCACAAAATCTAATCACTTAGTCTCAGCCCTGGATTAAATTAAATTAGATCCAATACTGGGGCTTCCAACCCTGCTTTATGAATTTCCAAAGATAAGAGAATAGATGTGAAAAACTGCAGTGTGATTAACTTGTTACTGGGGGTTTAAAATATCACTTTCTATCTGTTGACCATGGAATCAGGAAGGCACGTTCTAAAAAACTTGGTGCACATCTTCATCACCAGCATCTTCCCACCAATACGCCCAAATGAACATCAAGTTAGTATCTGCATGGACATTAACTGTTTTATTAATATCAAATTTCATTGCCTCCCCCCTCAATGCCCCCTCCCCTTCCCCTAAGCAAAATCTGTAGGCTAGAACTTAAAAGAAGAACCGAAATGCTATACACTGCAGGGTCTTGTTATTGAGATTCTGGGAAAGTGTGTTTCCTTATTATAATACATTCATTTCTCAATAGTGTGTTCTATATTTTGCTTTGTAACTGACCTTATACTGATAAGAAAATTGAATTCACAATCATTTTTTACCCCTTTGAAATTATATGGTTCTGCTGTTATAAATAACCAGCATTCTGTTTCTATCAACAGGAATCCATAAGTGATTTACTCTGAATGATCACTTGCAGAGAGAGTTGTCAGAGTGATTTCTTCAAGACAAGAAATAAGCTGGGCAACCCAGCTCAACCAGGTGAGTGGGGCACAAAGACTCAAATCCATCATATCAGTGTGCTATTGTTCTTTCTTTTTCATGTCATTAACCCAAACAGCAGGATCCAAACAACCAGCTATAAGCTGCTAAAGCGATGTCACACAAGAAAGCTGGCTAAAATGCAAAAGCCTCCAGCTGGAACTAGAAGCTATAGAACAGAACCAGGACAGAGACCCAGTGTCCCTTTGTCTATAAGAACATTTTTTCAACGGCAAAAAGAACAAGAGTGACACTTGGTGGCCAATACAAGACATCACAAAGGACTGAGCCATATGCAACGCTCTTCCTCCAGCCTTGCTCTGGGAATTTTGAAGATGAAAGGAGAACTGCGCTGTTCATAGAGAAACAAGACCTGTGTTTGCAGGAATAGTATTACTTTTAGTCTGGTTGGTAGCTAAATATCAGAAGTGACATCATATGGCAGATGTTTTGAATAAACAGAAGTTAGTGGGTCCAAATAACATTTCAGAAGAAAAGATAGACACTAGAATGCTAATTCAGATAGCCATTAAGAGCCTAGGCAAAATCTTCTGTGATGAATAAGAACTTTAAATGAACCATTCTTAGCCACTGCACAGAACTTAGTCACTTTTTCCTGTACTCTGAATTTACCATTCTTCCAGGATGACTTTAACCTTTTTTCTAATCAAAGCCCCTCCTATAAGGCTTCGCGGCACAACCAAGTTAACGTCCAGTTCCTGTAAGCACCTTCTTAGATATCTTGTATTAGTTAAATCTCAGACCAAAGAAAGAGCCCATTTTAAAGTGTTTGTGGAATGAATGCATGCATAAATAAATGTAAAAAGTGCAAACAAATGGAATGGTCTATCAAAACACCACCCCAAGTAAGGGAGAACAGAGATAAACAACTTAAAATATATACCTATTCAGGAACAATAGAAAACAAGCGTTTCCAACGTATAGCAAACAGGCTATATCCATTGATATACTCTGGCACAGAGATGCTGGGAATGTGTTCTAGTGAGTATGTAGGTATTTATGCCTAAGGTGATTATTTGGCATGCAAGCCTTGTCACTGTGTAACCACCCGACAGGTTCATCTTGCCCACTGCCCAGATCCAGCCAATTTATTAAGACTAGGAAACTGCAATAAAGAGCTTAATACATGCAGAGTCAGTTAAACAAGAGACCAGAGTTTTATTATTACTCAAATCAGCCTCCCTGAAAATTTGGAGGCCAGGGTGTTTTAAAGATAGTTTGGCAAGCAGGGGATTACAAATGAATGCTGCTGATTGCTTGGGGATGTAATCATAGGGGTGGAAAATGACCCTAGTGCACTTTTGGGTAGGGCCACAGGACCAGTTCAGTTCTGAGTCATGGGTCCGGCTGGAGCCATCTAGTCATCAGAAATCCGAAAGTCTGAAAAGGCATTTCAAAAGGCCAATCTTAGGTTCCACAATAGTGTTGTTAATTATGGAAGTACTTGGGAAAGTTACAGACCTTGTGACCTCTGGAACAATGGCTGGTAATTATTTATGTCTGTTTCTAAGCAGATTCTGGACCCACTCATAGTCCTAAACTTGTGGACTTTATTAGTTTTATAAAGGCAGCTTAGTTTGGGCAAGGGTTATTACCATCTTGACTATAAAATAAATTTATCCCCTAGTCAGCTTGGCCCACTTACGGGAATGACCAATGGAAGTTTGGAGATTAAAGGCAAGATGGAGTTTGTTAGATCAGGTCTCTTTCACTGTTGTAATTTTTGCAAAGGTGATTTTAAGTGTCTCTCAATCCTGGCTACTCAGTAGCTTCATCAGAACAAGTTTTAAAACCCTTTTATCCAGGCTACCATCCAGACCAATGAAGCAGAATTTCTGATGGTAGGCACCATGCTCGAGACTCGTTTAAAGGTCTCGGCTGATTCTAATATGCAGATGGGCTCATATTAGAATCATGGCTGAGCATCAGTGTGCTAAAATGGTGAAACATTTTGGTCTCAAAATCTCTTCACATTCTTAAAAAATACTGGAGGACTCTAGAGAGGTTTTGTGTAAATGGCTTCTATTTATTCATGTTTTCTATATTAAACATTAAAACTAGACTTTTTAAAACATTAACTCAGTAAAAAAATCACAAAAAATCCATTACATAGCAACATGTATTTAAAAAAATAACTGTATTTTCCCAAACCAAAAATTTAGGAGAAAGACTGGCATTGTTTTACAATTTTATAAATCTACATAATGTTTAACTTCATAGGAGGCACTGGGATGTTTATGTCTGCTTCTGTGTTCAGTTAGTCTTAATACGCTCGTTTTATTGAAGTAGCTAAAGTAAACCTGGCCTCTCACACATATGTAGTCGGAAAAGAAAGTAGTATTTTAATTATCTTTTCAGACAACTCTGGATATTCTTCTCTGATACTACGTTAGAATTCAACAAGTGCTAGTTTCTCAAAGAATAGTTACAATTGGAATCTAAACCCGTATCAATGAGCATTTTATACTTCGTTACATGAAAATTCTTTAGTGAATCTCACAGTTTGAAAGGATATTTTATCCAGCCATGAATTTGTAAAATTATGCTTTGGTCATTTAAAATATAACAATCCCAGCACTTTGGGAGGCCGAGACGGGCGGATCATAAGGTCAGGAGATCGAGACCATCCTGGCTAACATGGTGAAACCCCGTCTCTACTAAAATACAAAAAAAAATTAGCCGGGCGTGTTGGCGGGCGCCTGTAGTCCCAGCTAGTTGGGAGGCTGAGGCAGGAGAATGGCGTGAACCCGGGAGGCGGAGCTTGCAGTGAGCTGAGATCCGGCCACTGCACTCCAGCCTGGGCGACACAGCGAGACTCCATCTCAAAAAAAAAATAAAATAAAATAAAATATAACAGTTTAATAATTACACAGATCTTTTAAATATTGACACATTTCATTCAGCATTATAAAAAAATCACATTAATTATCATCACCTCTGATCTCATCAGAAAAGTCTTTATGAACTGGGAAGCTGTCAAACTTATAGTGACACCACAGTTTTCCAAAATTTTAAATTTCACTTGAAATTTTCTGTTTTGTAATTGTCAATCAATGCTGTCACTTTTTTTTTTTTTTTTTTTTTATCTGTTAAGGCCAGGTGTGGTGGCTCATGCCTATAATCCCAGCACTTTGGGAGGCCAAGGTGGGCGGATCACGAGGTCAGGAGTTTGAGACCAGCCTGGCCAA
>NW_012119821.1:1165938-1181958 GCF_000951035.1 Colobus angolensis palliatus | reverse complement strand
TGCCCACGCTGGAATACAATGGGTCTACCTGGGCCCACTGCGACCTCCAGCTCCTGGGATCAAACGATTCTCCTGCCTCAGCCTCCCAAGTCGCCGCGATTACAGGTGCCTGCCACCACCCAGCTAATTTTTTGTATTTTTAGTAGAGATGGTGTTTCACCATATTGGCCAGGTTGGTCTCAAACTCCTGGCCTCAAGTGATCCACCTGCCTTGTCCTCCCAAAGTGCTGGGATTACAAATGTGAGCCACTATGCCTGGCCACAATTACCTAACGCTAAGGCTTCAAGATTTTCCATTCTTTTTTCTTGGTTTCGACTGGAAACACATGATTACTATTAGTAAGAGTTAACTATTTAGCCTTCACGTATTACATGTCTAACGCACTGCATACATTGTTTTATTAAATCTATACAAATCCTGTGCAAGTAGAAATCATTCCCATTTTCTTCTCTTTTCTTTCTTTCTTTTTCTTTTTTTGTTTTGAGACGAGTTTCGCTTCTGGAGCGCAATGGCACTATGTCCGCTCACGGCGATCTCCACATCCCAGGATAAAGCGATTCTTCTGCCTCAGTCTCCCGAGTAGCTGGGCTTACAGGCATGTGCCACCAGTCCCAGCTCATTTTATAGTCTTAGTAGAGACGGGGTTTCTCTATATTGGTCAGGCTGGTCTCAAACCCCCGACCTCAGGTGATCCGCCCGCCTCCGCCTCCCAAAGTGCTGGGATTACATATCACAATCTTAATAGCCATAGTTAGTATATCAGTGTTTTTTAAAATAAAAATGTCGTTTCTTGGAAAAAGCAGCTCATTCAGCTTGCATTGCAATCACACAAATGCTTTCTCTTCAGACAACCATCTGCTTCAATAAGGTCCACAAGTGTTTTGTGAGTTGTATTAGACCATTCTCATATTGCTGTGAAGAAATACTCGAGACTGGGTAATTTGTAAAGAAAAGAGGTTTAATTGACTCACAGTTCCACATGGCTGGAGAGGCGTCAGGAAACTTACAATCATGGTGGAAGGCACGTCTTCACAGGATGGCAGGAGAGACAATGAGTGCCAGTAGGGCAAATGCGAGATGCTTATAAAAACCATCAGATCTCATGACAACTCGTTATCAGGAGAACAGCATGGGGTAATGAGCCCCTTGACTCAGTAACCTCCCACTAGGTCCCTCTCACAACACAAGGGGATTATGGGAACGACAATTCAAGCTGAGATTTGGGTGGGGACACGGCCAAACCATATCATGAGTTTTTCTCATTGTTGTCACACAGAATGACACGAACAAGTGTGTTCTTCTTGTAATTTGATGTAATTTATAATTTTATCAAAAACCTTCTCAAATGAAGCTGGCATGTTGTCTATGAGTGAATGGCATGAAGGAAACCACAGGTGCTACTTCAGTTCTTTGTACCATCAGAGCAAATGTCAGCATGGTGAAAAGGCAAATAATATCTCAATATTATTAATGATAATGTATTAATAAAAGTGGGTTTGGCCTCACAGGCCTCCTATAAAAGTGTGAGGGACTTTGAGAACTTCTGCACCAGAGAGAATGGTGGAAAAGCTTAAACAGCATTCAACTACACCTTCAATTTCCTCAAAAAGGAGTAAAAGAAAGGTAAAGCCAAGAAGGGAGCTATTATTTCTGGGAATTTTAAGTCCATGTTAAAAGGGAGTTAAAGTGATATGAAGAAAAATGGGAAGAAACTGTTTGGCTGAAGTTACAAGCTATTCTGAAATTCCAGACAGAGAAAATCTCGGCATCCTAAAGATACTATGGTAATTGCAGGCAGGCATCAGGGCTGTGTTTCTCAGACCTCTAACATCCGTGTCAACATCCTGTCAGTGCACGTGAAGATCATTAATTTTAGCCAATTTTTAAAACAGAAAATTCACCAAAGTGTCAACTAGTAAAATAAAATACAATATCTGAACATTAACAAGAGCAATAAATAGTTCCAAATCATAGAATATATATCACAGTGCCCTGAAGATAATATAAAATTTAATAGGAAAAAAATGTGAAATAAGGTCTTTGCAATTTTGGGTTTTTTCTTTAATTAGCTACATAAATAGAGATGATAGATATCTGGCCTGATAAAAGTTGATGGAAAAGGTCCAACTGAGTTTATTGATTGCAAACTTAATGTTTGTAAAAACTGTTATAAAAGCTGATGTTTTCAGTTGCATTAGTGTAAGTATAGTAGCATGATGGAAAGAAGCGACTTTTACACTATATCAGGTTACAAATCAGTTTCAGGAAAATCACAAATCAGTTTCAGTCTGTTGTGCAGTTTTAGGGTTTATTTTCATAATAGTGGTTACAATTTAGCAGTTTTTCAGAAGGATAGATTGTCCGGGCCAGTTGACAGTTTCATGTAGCCTGCAGTAGTATAGTTGAGCTTTTTTAGTATGGAAATGCTCCTTCCTTAAAAAAAAAAAAAAAAAAAAAGTAAGAATGGTAGGAAATACCAGCTCTTGCAGGGAAAATGTTAGTTTCAGAGTATTTGGAGACGAAAGGATCAAAGGTCTAAAACAGAGACAAATTAAATTCCATAACATGATCAATGGAACATCATGGCAGAGAACTAGGGGTCAGATCATCTTCTTTCCAAGTAATACTGACTGGGTAATGTGAAGATGTGATTCTAGACTTGTGCATGAGCACAAAGATAAAAGTAAGTGGTCTCTCACTGGCAGTATGACCATGCTATTCTTACGGAATAGAATGAAAGATGCTGAGATACATGCTTAGGGTCTTTGAACTTGAGCCCCAGACATGCTGCTCATTCACTGTTTGAAACTTGAACACATTTCTTGGCTCATTTCTCTGGGCCTCAAGTTCTCCTTTATAAAATGAGCAGGTCTTTGTGAACAGGAGCAGTGGTCTTCAAACTGGCAGATAAGATTGTCCCTGTGTGTTCCCGAAGACCTTTCAAGGAGTAGACTATCATGGAGAGTTTTACAAAGATAAATTTAATGTGTTGTATGTATTTTCTTTCCTAAAATTTATTCGTCGTCACTTCTCTTCCCCACCACCTTTCACAACAGCTCTTTTTCCACTTTGTAAGAAATAGGCCTACCCACACTAGTTAAGAATCTTACATGGCACCTTATGTAAGGTGTACAAATCTCCGGGGCACCAAACCAAGGAGTAAATCAACAACTACAAATAGGATACTCCATTTGTTTCAAGAGATATATTTAAAACAAAATTTTACTTTTCCTGCTTAGTAAGAATCAATATTATCTATTTTGATAATATATTAATGATTGTAATGATTATTCATCGAGCAAAAGTTTTTAATTCTTGTAACCTTATGATGACAAATTGAAAAATTAACTGTGCATGTGCGTAATTACAGAAATGTATGAGAAGGTGATCAATAAAATATTTTAAAATATAAAGTCATACTATATTAAAATAAAATTCTATGTGGGAAATGGAATGGAAATTCAATTTCAAAGATAAATACAGATATTGCAAAATGTCTGGTTGTTAAAAAGTTTGTTCATGTATATTTTAAAGGATGTTGTTGGGTATGAAATGTCTGCAGCATTTAAATTCTACTAGATACATAAAAAGAATGATATTTTATTTTTAAATGTCAATATTTGCAACATATAGGAAATTATACTGTGTATTTATTTAAACATGACAAAAATTTATGACAAAAAATTTCACATGCCTAAAAAATGTGTATTTTCAAAAATTCTTTTAGGGGGCTTATGAGTATAAAAGTTTGATGGTTGCTGAATTAGAATATTTCTAAACCTTGCCTTTCTCTTTTCCTATCTGTCAGCTTTATGGCTTTATAAAATAGTGCAAGTGCTTTATGGGTTTGTTTTGCTTTTTTGATGAACATTGTGGGCAAAAACACGTGATAACTAAAGGGGATCTGGAAAGTAAAGATCTCTCCTTAAAGAGCTCTGCCAACTGGAAAGTTCCTATTGCCCAGGGCGAGAACTCTGAGTCCATTACTTAAACAAGATCTTCAATCAAATATACCAGCTAAGGATAAGACAAAAAATTACAAGTTCACACATTAAGACTATTCTTGGCTCCAAGTACAGGAGTCCTAGTCCTTCAAATTCCAATTACTGTGCCAGAATGACAAGTTTTCCTCTTCTTTAGTCTTCTCTGTCTTCTCTATGGTGAGATATATAGCTATAGCTATAGCTGGAAACAACCACAATAATCAAATTTTAAGGCATTTTTACTAAATGGGTAGTCTTTAGCATCATAATTGTGTCAGAGAAAGATAACTTTAATAACGGATTGGCTTTCAACAGGAAGAGGTCTTAAATATTTTGTCCGTTTTAATCAGTTTTATTTTGGCCTTCACTTGTATCTAAGGAAAAATAGTCTTTGTGGTACCATATCTATGGGGATCTATAAGGAGGAATGGATTCTCCTTAGGATCAGAGTACAAATGGCTGTTTGCCTGGTCTCCTGAAGAGTCGGAAATTCACTATTGGAATTAAATCTAATGTTTTAGATCCATAGGCTTTTGTCAGCCAGTTTCATGGAAGTGTCCCTGCCCCGCCTTTAAGGGAGGAACCTGGTGGGAGGTAATGGAATCATGGGGTTGGGTCTTTCCCATGCTGTTCTTGTGATAGTGAATAAGTCTCATAAGATCTGATGGTTTTACAAAGGGGAGTTCCCCTATACAAGCCCTCTTGTTTGCCACCATTTAAGACATGTTTGTTTCCCCTTCCGCCATGATTGTAAGTTTGCTAAGGTCTCCCCAACCCTTCAGAACTGTGAGTCAATTAAACCTCTTTCCTTTACAAATTACCCAGTCTCGGGTATGTCTTTATTAGCAGCATGACAACAGACTAATACATGGGGACAGGAACAGTCAAAAGGAAATTTCTCCAAGGCCCTGAGTAGCTTGAGAGTAGGAGACTGACGGAATCTCTGGGAAAAAATAGAAGGGGCTACCAAAAGCAGGGGGAGAAGAAAGATTAGATATGAGTATTCACTAAAATAATAAATTTGTTACAATCTAAACATTATTACACATTTCCCAGCCAGCTCAGCAGCCTCAAGAATCATGCCTAGTATTTTTGTGCCCAGTTTATTGGGTGCACAGGCTGACACACAGTCAGTACTTTGGCAACTATGTTTATTTGTGACATGCCTCTTCAGCTCTATATGTCACAGGCATATCATCTAGATCCTGAGAACATTCTTAGTCCAAATCTTATTTTTATTTTATTTTATTTTTTTGAGACGGAGTCTCGCTCTGTCGCCCGGGCTGGAGTGCAGTGGCCGGATCTCAGCTCACTGCAAGCTCCGCCTCCCGGGTTTACGCCATTCTCCTGCCTCAGCCTCCGGAGTAGCTGGGACTACAGGCGCCGCCACCTCGCCCGGCTAGTTTTTGTATTTTTAGTAGAGACGGGGTTTCACCGTGTTAGCCAGGATGGTCTCTATCTCCTGACCTCGTGATCCGCCCGTCTCAGCCTCCCAAAGAGCTGGGATTACAAGCTTGAGCCACCGCGCCCGGCTAGTCCAAATCTTAAGTGAATTGCTTGTGGGCATTTAAAAACTATCTGAAGTTTTTTTTATGGAATATGCCTTAATATTTTACTTATCATAAGGAATTAGCCTTTGCGGTTTCCTCATGGTGTGATGATAATTCATATTAGATCTTTAATATGGCAGGAGAAAACAAATGTATACATAAATTAAAAATGGAGATGAGTTACCTAGAAATGTGTGGAATCTTCTTCTCAAATGATATTTAATAACAGAACAATATTGCAACTCCTTGGGTTAAATAGGAATTCTGCTGTTGGCAGTAATATTATCTATGTTAGTGAGCATGTGCTACTCGTCCAGCACTGTGCCAAACAATTAATCTTTATGATAATCATGTAAGTATTCTTATCTTCCCTTAATAGGAGAAGATACTAGATCGATTAAAGAGGCTAAATGACTTGCCCAAGGTCTGAGAATTGCCAACTAGTTACTAGAGTCAGGATTCGAACCCAGATGTGTCTAGATGGATTCCAGGAGAATCTCCAGCAGTGAGAATCAATGGTGTGTGACTACTTCCCAAGAGCCGTGAGAAGGGCTTGCCCATAAATGGACTGGGCAGCAATGAACAGAGTTGGAATGAGCTGTGTGGGTGGTGACAACTTGCAGCTCAGCCCTGTGCAGCTCTGTGTGAAACATTACCACCACATAAAACTCCAGTATCTTTTAGTGTGGGTGATTACTCTCTGATTAAACATTTTGGAAGGCTTCCCCCCATTCAGATCTCCACTAACATAAAGTATCATACACATGAACTGTGTTTGGTTAAGTTCATGAATAATTTAGTACCAGCCCAATTTGACTAGAAAGATTTTAAACTATTCAGCTGCCAAGTTAAAAAAAATAACATTTGGGGCAAAATGTGGAGTAGTGCCAAGCACTTTCTTCATGAAGAAATACATGTGTCAATTTGGATTTTAATTCTATTTTGTAAAATAAATTGTTGTTCAAAGAGACCCACAGATAACATACTCAACACATTTGATTTCGGAATGTTTTAGAATCGGATGTTATTTTCTTTATGCTTGTCTCTTACACTTTTACATGAAATCAATGAGATTTAGCTTCCAAAAGCATTTGTTCTTGCTGCAATGCCCACAGTTATACCATTACTCAAAATTTTGTAAATGTATAATTTATTTAAAAATGTATAAATGCTTCCTTATAATCATAGGATAGCAGCATCTACTGAAAGCATCAGGACAACTAGTGTTATTTAAACATAGATGGAAACACTAGACCAGATTACTAGGTAGGGAAAGACCAATTGACTAATGACTGTCTTGGAAGAACCCACATTTGGTATTCAAATGCACTTGGCTATTACAAAGCCTTGTTTTTTCACCCCTTAGTGAACCAGACCTAGCCAGTCACCTGATAAACATATTTTGGATAGAGCTAGGGCCGTTTTTAAAACAAAATTAAAATAGAAAGAACACATTTTCTTTAAAACCACATGATTTATGAATTTGCAGTTGTCATTTGTCTCTTATGCCTTATTGATGACAGCAGTCAGTGTTGTACATTGGCATGTCTAGTTTTGTGCATGAAATTTACTCTGGAAATACTGGCCCAAGACTTAGCATCTTGTGGCACATGATTGCAGAGCAATGCTCTGAAGCATTGCCACTTTCTGCCTGTGTGACCATGGGAAAGTCACTTAACCTCTTCAACAAAGTATGAATACTTTGTTGCAGGCAATTGCTATGAGAATTAAGTAGTACCTATTGCAGGCAATTGCTATGAGAATTAAGTAGAATAATTTACATGAGATACTTAAGACCATGGCTAGAGCATAGTAAGGGCTTGACAGCATAAAACGTTACATATTATCAGACTACATAGAAAGCTGATACACAAATCCTTGAACTTAAAAGACTGATCATTGGAATCACATCCATCTGCACTCTAATCCAAGTTCCTACCACTTACTGGTTGGTTGACTTTGAGAATGTTTCTTAATCTCTCTGAATCTTGGTTTTCAATCTTTAAATTGGGATAATTAAGCTATTCTTTCTGATGACTGAAAAAATTAACAGATAATAAATATAAAGGGCCTAACATTACAATAGCCACGTGGTAGGAACCCAATAATGGTCTGTTACTAATTAAGGCAGTGAGGGTACAAAAGAATAATGAAAGTCTCTAGCATGAAGGAGTTTATATCCTTATCTTATCTTAAAGGAAACACAGCAAAAGAAGGGAAGCAGTAGGAGTATGAGACAAAGAAATCCTGCAGCCCAGAGAAATAGACAGTAGACAAAAGAGAATAAATTTGTGTTAAATAGTGGAGAGTCAAGGTGTGTGCTAGTGAAAGCAAGAAACAGCTCAGGGATGAGGAGTTGAATCAGCTTCACTGACACGGATGGATTTCTCTAAGATATCCTTCAAAATGGGGGAGGTACTCCAACGATTTCTTTTGCAAAATTGAGTTCTTTGTTAAACAATGTGTTAGGAACCATTATACCTATAATAGAAGGGTATATCTTAATTATGCTGTTTCTCAAAATGATGCCTCTTCCATAACTCATGGTATACCAAGGGTAGGATGAATGGTAAGAGAAGACTTCTCGGGTACAGGCACTAGGGTTGCATTTTCTTTAGAGAATTTAAAAACAATAAGAAAACTAAAAGTTTGTCTAGTTTTGTTTTTGATCATTAATCATTAGTTATAGGGTATAAATGATAGAGATCAATCACCAGGTTTTGGTCTCTCCATGATTTTATCATTTAAAATTCCATGTTTGCCCTTTTGGAAATGAGGGATATATTTTGCTTAATTAGCAGATTTTCTTGTCCTTCCTTGTTTTTAAAATAATTCTATAGGTAATATGCAAAGGTAGTTTTTAAGTTGACTGCTGAACTATTACTATTTCTTCATATAAGGACATTTCATTTGTATGGGTTTTACATGAACATTTTATACAAGAATGAAGACATTAGAGACATGATATGTCACAGCTTAACAAGTCTGTCAGCAAAAATCAGTCTAAAGCAGTTTGCACTCTCAACCTGTCAAGCACTTAATGACTGAGAAAATCCTCTAGTTAATTTGTCAGTTGAAAACTTGGTGGTTATGAGCTTCATATAATACATCACCCGCATCCTACTCAACAAACTGTCATCGAAAAATCTCTGAAATGGCTGATGTGTAGAAATGCTCTCCCTCTTCTTTTGAATAGCTGTTTCTTGTGACAAAGAATATTTCTGTCAATGCTTATCCGTGCTCCAGTGACAAGGCTGACAGACAACAGGCAGAGAAAGACCAACAGCTTGCCAGGCTGCTCAGTGTCCTCAGAAGCCCCCAATGCAGTCAGGAAGGACATGACTGCTGACATGGTCATGGATCTGCACAGAAGTGTGAAACTGGAAAACATGTCCCATGCATATTTGATTCACTTAAACAGTCTTAGATTCTAAACTCAAAGTGTCACAGAGTCAAAAGCACAATTTAGCCGTAAAAATACTTCCAAGAAGTTAGAATGCATGATCCTGAATATTTCCAAGGGGTCAAATTAGTCTAGAGACCAATAAGGGATCTTCCAAAACTCTTCTGAGGATAATATATGTGCAACAAATAGGAAGCAGAGTAAGTCCAAGGCACTAGAAACAGGAATGTACCCCACTGCTTGGAGGCCCGCAAGCCTTGGAGTCTGGACTAAAACCTGCAAATATCTTAACTGGTGTCAACTCCATTTTCTGGGGCTAGGAGCAAAGTATGAAGGAAAGAGGAAGCTATGTTCTAGCTGGAGAAAAAGAGAAACAGTTTGGTAGAAAATAAAGTAATCTTGGCATTTACAACAAGAAAATAGAGGAAAATGGGCATGGAAATGACAAAATGTTAAAATGTATCTATTTATTTGTAGATTCGGAATTCTGAATATCTAAAGGCATTTTCTTCATGTGCTAATTTTCTGGGGAAACTATCAAAAAAATCTGATCATATGGTTATATCAACCTCCTAGCCTCAGAAAAGTAGATTTGGAAGGGACTTACAGAGCATCTAGTCTAATGTCTTTATTTTAAAAATGAAAACTAAGGTCAGAATATTAAGATGCTTTCTCCAAGGTGACAAGGTAAACTAGAGGCAGAACTGAAACTAGAAGCAGGTCCTTGACTACTGGTGCAATGACATTTTCTCTGTGCCATATATGAGACAAAGGAAGGTAAAATATCCTATTCTTGTTTCAAAATCAGTTACTCTGTCTACAAGACTACCCTGAAGTTTTTCTTAAAAAACAATGGAAAATGGAAGGTTCGCCTTTGTGGCATTTAACTCTAAGTGTCCGTTTTTCACTTGTTGACGTCTGTTATAAAGGCTTGTACTGCTGTTCCCTGAATATTCAGGGATTCTCATGCTAACTTCATATCCCGAATTTCCCTCTTGGGCAATTCCTTATGGTCCATAAACCTGCTTACAACAATCACACTTCCTTACACTAAAACGTAACTTCATGTGCTCTATTCTCTCAAAGTCTCAGCAATCAATTGGCACAGAAATCTGATAAATGTATCCTATATACACCACTTAGCTGACTCTCTGGATGAAATGCAACTGTTCATTCCCTTTTGTTCCCTCAGCATGCTGAGTACTTGTAGCTAGCCTGTTGACACACATGAGCAGCGTGGTGTGTGTGTGTGTGTTTGTAGTATGGCATGTGCATGTATAAGTGCATGCATGTGCATGTGTATGTACACAACACTGTCTTGATAGCAGATAGGCGCTCCTACCAAAAGTGTGAACACAAAGCAAAACAGCTCATTTTTGTGTCCTACCCCCTTATCTTCGTAGTTTGCAAACGGCTACTAGTTGCTAAGGTATCAGACTTAAAAATAGACTACTTCCTAATGGAAACCATCAGGTGAGAAAGGAAGAAATTGTAAGGAAGAGGAAAGAAATAGAAGAAATACAAGCTTTTGGAGCATTCGTTGTCATATTAAGCAGATTCTTTGCTTGGTGCTATAGTATTTATATCTCCCCAGTTTTTGGCATGCTTTTCAGTTCTTATTTTTGCTTTTATCAATTTTGTTACAAAGATTACTTGAATTCCAAACATTTTGATATGCTGAATTGCATTCAATAGCTTATTTTTTTATTAAAATGATTTAAAAGTTTTATTTCCACTTTTTTTTTTTTTTTTTTTTTTTGAGATGGAATCTTTGTCGCCCAGGCTGGAGTGCAGTGGCATGATCTCAGCTCATTGCAACATCCGCCCCCCAGGTTCAAGCGATTCTCCTACTTCAGCTTCCCGAGTAGCTGGGATTACAAGGGCCTGCCACCACACCCGGTTAATTTTTGTATTTTTAGTAGAGACAGGTTTTCACCATCTTAGGCAGGCTGGTCTTGAACTCCTAACTTCATGATTACTCGCCTCATCCTCCCAAAGTGCTGGAATTACAGGAGTGAGCCACAGTGCCCGGCCTATTTCCACTTTTTATTTTATGAAGTATAAAAGCTCTTTTATTTCTTGGGGTAATATCTCCTCACAAGTCAAGAGAAAAGTCTGTGACTGTGAGAAAAGGTCAAGTTTTATTTCAGTAACCACCACATTGATCATGTTTCTAATTCTGTCTACTGAACACAAGGCAAGTTATCCTGCTCTTGGGATTATTGACGTGACAAATTGGAAGAAAATACAAAAACAGTTTCCTGAGAGGATATAATGTGTTAAAGTGCTGACTGATGATCATTTAACAAGTTCTGAACCAACTACTTCTCTTTAGCAAACCAACAGGACCCAACAAAACCCTAAACACTGTATTACCTAGACTTCAAGAAGTGCTTCCCCTCTTCACACACATGTACTTTTAAATAAACATTTTTTAGAATATTTTTAGATTTACAAAAGAGTTCTAAAGATTGTACAGACTGCTCCTCTTTACCCTACACCTAGTTTCTAGTATTGTCCACGTCTTATACTGGTATAGGACATTTGTCACAACTACTAAGCCAACATATAGATCTTTTAAATTAAAGTCCATACTTTATTTGGTTTCCTTAGTTTTCACCTAATTTTTTTTTTCTATTTCAGGATCCTATCCAGAATACAATATTACATTTAGTTGACAAGTCTCCTTAGCCTCCTCTAGATTGTGACAGTTTCTCAGATTTTCTTTTTTTATCAGACTTTTTTGATCATCTTGACAATTTTGAGTAGTACTGGCTAGGAATTATGCAGAATGTCTCTCAACTTGGGTTTGTCTGATGTTTATCTCATGATTATAATGGAGCTACAGGTTCTTGGGAAAAAGAGCACAGAGGTGAAGCAGCATTCTGATCACCTCTGATCATCATTCTGATCAAGGTGCGTGCTATCAACATGACTTCTCACTGATGATATTAACCTTGATGACTCTGCTGAATAGTGACTGCCAGATTTCTCCCCTATAATTTCTTTTTCCCCCTTTGCATATGTACAATTTTAGAAGAAAATCACTCTGTGCAACCCCTACTTAATGTGTGGGACATTTGCTTTACCTCCCTGAGAGGGGAATAGCTACATAGAAGATACATCTATTGTCCTTTGTTTATTAATTCAATCATTTACTTATATCAATATGAACTCATAGATATTTTACATTTTGGTTATAATCTGACTTGAGGCCATTAATTTTGTTTCTTAAATTATTCCAGCTTTGGTCACTGGGAGCTCCTTCAACTGCTCCGAGGTCCCTTTGATATGTCCCCATCAATTTATTTTATTTTATTTTTTGAGGACTTGCCACCACAAGATTTTTCAGGCCCATCATACATATTCCCTGCCTCAGACCTAGAATTAGCCATTTCTCCATGGAGCCCTCTATTCATAGGAAGAAGGCATTAAAAACTAAAAATGGGTGCTGGATTTGCTCATCACCACCAGACCCTATCAGTTGGAAGAGAAAGAAAATATATTTGTGCATACTAACTTGTATATATACATACTTCTATAAGAATTTCTATATATATCCATATGTATTTATATTAAGCTAACCATGAGTTCATGCTGATATCTCCAACTGCAATCCATTGCTGCATGAATCACTGTAGTTTATTCTTTGTTTATCTGGCTCTCTCTCTCTCTGCCATCTGTTTACTTATTTGTTCAATTCCAATATACATTATAAAAGTTTCAGAATTATTAACCTGTACCACCATGGAGAAAAACTTTATCAAGTAGAATACAGCTGTTACATACAATTTATTTTGCTTTCAGTCTCTACTCATTTCCAATTACTTTGGTCAGCACTTTTCCCCACTACCTTCCTTAGCCAGGTAGTTTCATACATTTGTAATAAAGTTATGTTCTTTGGTCACATCCAGCATTCTACCCTGGATCCCTCAACCTCCTAATTTATTTTTTAAATTTGTGTAAATTAAAATTGACTTTGTGGGCCAGGCACGGTGGCTCACACTTGTAATCTCAGCACTTTGGGAGGCCAAGGCAGGCAGATCACCTGAGGTCAGGAGTTCAAGACCAGCCTGGCCAACATGGTGAAACACCATCTTTACTAAAAATACAAAAAAAAAATAGCTGTGTGTGGTGGCAGGCACCTGTAATCCCAACTACTCAGGAGGCTCAGGCAGGAGAATCGCTTGTACCCGGGAGCCGGAGGTTGCAGTGAGCCAAGACCATGCCATTGCACTCCAGCCTGGGCAACAACAGTGAAACTCTGCCTCAAAAAAAAAAAAAGACTTTGTGATAAAAGGTTCTGTAAATGGGGTCACATAGTATGCAGGCTTTTCAGATTGGCTTCTTTTGCTTAGCCACATGCATTTAATATTCATTTCTATTTTTATGTGGGCTAATAGCTCCTTCCTTTTTATCACCGAAGAGTATCCTATTGTATGGATGTATCAAAGTTTATTTACCATTGAAGGTCATCTTGGCTGCTTCCACTTTTTGGTGATTAGGAAAAAAGCTGCTATAAACATTCACATGCGGGTTTTTGGGTGGACATAGCTTTCAAATCAGTTGGATGTATACCTAAGAGTGCAACTGCAAGATCGTATAGTAAGACTATATGGTTAGTATCATAAAAAACTATAAAACTGTGTTCTAAAGGGGTGATACCATTTTGCATTCCCACCAGGAATGAATCACAGTTTCTGCTGTCTTCTTTATTGCTAGCAATTGGTATTACCAAGCTTTAAAAAATTTTTAGACATTCTAATAAGTGTGTGGTGGTAGCTCATTGTCATTTTAAGCAATACTCCTCCCACCCGCCAAGCCCATTTTAACATTGCTGAAATAAACCGAGGTCTGATAAAATATATGAACATTTAATATAATATTTCTGGTTTTGCCCATGAAATGCTACAGCTCGTCTTAAAGAAGATAATACTTAGATTTATGCAGTACAAAGGAACTGTGACTTTCAAGGATTCAAGCAGGAGACCATACATGTTTTATCTGTTTTATGAAGTTGTCAGTTTGGAATATATCTTGCTGCAAGTAACAGAATTCTTCATTACAGTCAATGAAGCAAATAAGGTTTTGTTTACCTCACATAACAAACAGTCTAGAGGAAGGCAGCTGCTGTCATTGATTCAAATGCTTAGATTTGATATCAGAGACTAAGAATCTTTTATATTCCAGCTCTACCCAGGTGTTTTACATCATGGTTAAAAGACTGTTCCTCTTGTAGACCAAATGTAATGTCTATTTTCAATGTAGTAAGTGAGCGAGGACAGTGTCAGTAAAAGTTTCATAAATAACCGATTTCTACTTATGTCTTTATTTCTAGAACTGGGCTACATGGCACCCCATAACTGCATAGGAGGCTAGGAAAGTTAGTACACCATTTAGTTGGATGATATCCCAGACTGAACAAAACTGGACTGCAGTTAGTAAGGTAAAGAAGATAAATGGTTACACATTGGACAGAATTTGGGGAAAAGACATAAAATGAATATTTTGAAATATGCTTTCACAGTAACATTATTAATGATGACTACCTTTTTGACCAGCTTTAATCAGAGCAAGATATTTTTATTGAATTGGAAGAAATATATCACACTGACATAAAATTTTAGAGATGGAGCAGATTTAAAGAAGTGAAAAGAAAGTGGGATTTAGAATTAGAAGACCAGATTTCAAGGTTTGGCACTGGTTTTCACTAGTTATCAAACCTTAGCTAAATTACATTACTTTATGTTACTTTCCTTATTTATAAAAACTTCGTCTCCTGTGGATAACATTTTCTGTTTTTTCATGTGTCAAGTAATTTAGGATTATGTCTTGGACATTGCAAAAGATCCAATGAAAAGACTCCAAATTCTGTTATATTACTCTGAAGATTATCAATTTTTGTTTCATTACTTTTTTAACCAGGCAGTAAATTAGGTAAATCTCTATCTTCAAACTCTGTATCCCTTGCAATGGTCAACAACTGAAAACTCATTTCAGTTTTTTTAGCATAAGCTGGAGTGCTTCGAGTCTGTCTCATGCATGCATAACTCTGGAATTCACCAGATATTTGGGCAGACACAGAATTTGGAGCTCTCCCTAACTTTCTTTTTCCAGGATTTTCTCCTTCACTTTTCAGCTTCTATGGTTGCACTCGAGTCTGTACTCTGTCTTTAAGCCAGTAAGACGATAGGCTTCTATTTGAGTCTTAGTTGTTGCCCCTGATTTAGTCTGAAGTCTCACCTCAGGCTGAAAGCCATAAAAGGTGGGAAATTCCTCTTATGCTGCTTCTGTCATCCAAGTATTCATCTTCTTCCAGGATCAGCCTGTTTTGAGATATGGCCTTGTGCCTTGGATAGTTGTTTCTTCTTTTTTTTAATATTTTGCTTAGAGTGTATACTTTCTATTTGTAGAAGAGTTGGTTTAGTAGGGACTACTCAGTTATAATCAGAAGCAGAACCCCTACTCTTCTTTATCTATAACATGAGGAATAATAACTATGTATGTCATAGTTCTTTCTGGCATTTTTATGTATAGCAAATAAATTAATGCACATGAAAACAATTTGTGATCATTTGACATTATTGCACAAATGAGAACACTTTGGCCCAGAGACATGAATTGACAGTAAAAAAATTATAGATCTAGTCAGTATCAAAACTAGGACAATAATCTAGGTGTCCCAAACCTTAGTCTAACCCTTTCAACTATGCCATACAACTTTCTTTATATCTGAACTTTGTCCCTAGGCACCAAAATATTTACCAGATTTACCCATTTGGTGAAACATCGAGCCAATTCAGTGAAACTAGAATTATTATCAGCTAACCAGAACAGCTACTCCAACAGCAGTTTTTAGAAGAACTGAGAATCAGACAGTGCAAGTTGGGTCTTTGGCCAACACCTCTCAGGTAGGAGAGTAGTAAGTGAGTGAGGACAGTGTCAATAAAAGTTTCATAAATAACCGATTTCTACTTATGTCTTTATATCTAGAACTGGGCTACATGGCACCCCATAACTGCATAGGAGGCTAGGAAAGTTAGTACACCATTTAGTTGGATGATATCCCAGACTGAACAAAAC
>NW_012119821.1:1096338-1165888 GCF_000951035.1 Colobus angolensis palliatus | reverse complement strand
GGATGATATCCCAGACTGAACAAAACTGGACTGCAATTAGTAAGGTAAAAAAGATAAATGGTTACACAATGGACAGAATTTGGGGAAAAGACACAGATTTTGCTTTAGGACTCTTCACCTCCTTCTGAGCACCCCAAACCTTCTTTTAGCTTTAGGGTTAGAGTTAATTCCAGGTTAGTCTAGTCCAATAGTTGTGAGAGGTAAAACTAACTTTTTTTTCCTTTTGCATCCTCTTATTTTGTATTAGGTGCTGCTAATTGAAAAGAAAATATCCTTGAGTGAGATCATGCAATTATCTATTTCCATCTCTTACACTATGTCAAACACCCCACAGTCTATGTGGCAGCAGGGATATGAGTATGTGATGTATTTTCCCGTGTGTTCTTTCTTAGCAACAATGTCGTGAGGACCAACTAGATTCTCACTAAGGCTTGTGGGTTATTCAGATGTTATCTATCCATCTGAACTTGTGTGAGGCAAGATTATGAACAGCAAACAGAGGAAACTTTATAACAGACTCCTCGGGTTTTATCATGCTTTACCAAAATTTATTATAGAAATGCCTTGACATCTTCAAATTAGATACTCAAATTCATTTAAAAAAATCAGCAGGACGTTGACAAAGTCCCTTCAGCAGCCTCGAACTTTAAAACCCTTTCACTGCTAGTGCAGCTCTTAGCTAAGTTTTGCAGACTATGCAAACCTTTCATCCTAGTCTAAGTAATTATGTATTTTTTATTGATCCTGATCAGAATGTGTAACAGATCACTATAGCACCTTGAGCTTAGGAACCAGTCTCCCAAAAAAAGGTTTTCCCATATTTCTGTTTTGCAAATCTTGAAATGGCATACAAATATCCAGGCAGACAACTTGAAATTCAGGTTTTCTAGACCAGTGTTTCCCAACATGTGGTCCATAGACTGCCAGTGTCAGAATCCCTAGATGTTATTTCAGAAGAAAATTCCTGAGCGCTAGGTGCACCCTGCCTAGGGATCTTTCCTGAGGGTGGTGGAAGGAAGAAACCCACATCTTTAACAAGGGCTGCAAGCCATTGTGATAAGTGACCGTACCACATGGGATCTCATAAATAGTCAAGGACAGGGGATTTTGATTGTAAGATCAGATCTTTGGAAATATATTTTCAGGAAGGATTTCAGGCTTAGACCATGCTGACCCAAAGGGAAGACCTGACATTTGAGGTATAATGTGTCAGGCATCAGAACTCCTCCATTTCCAGTAAATCTAATGCTGGTATGACTTCTTTGAACAAATACATTGGCAGCCCTTATTCAGATACAATTTGAATAAAATCTCAAACTCTTAAAAAGTATGCTGTGACAATCTTTAGACATTCATTCATTTAACATGTAATTATCAAGCACTTACCATGAGTAGTCATTGTTCTTGGCAAGGGAAATACATTAATGAACAGAGAGATGATGCTTTGACCTCATATAGCTTACATGTTAGTAAGAAAATAAATAAATACATACATATACTTTCATGCAGATTTTGAACACTGCTGAAGAATAAAGAAAAAGGATGATGATCTACAGGATGAATGAGCTGTGGGTAAGGGAGAGGGATTAACTGTCCCTCTCCCTCTTGCAAGAAGCTATTGAAAGAAGGACTATCTGAGAGGTTTGATCTGAGAAATTAGTTAAACATTTCAGGCACAGGGAGTAATAAGTATAAAAGCCTAAAGAAATGGAAAAGAGCGCAATGTAGTGAGAACCCTGGTGACCAAAGGGTAGAGTGCTATGAGTAGAGTTTTGATAATTAAGAATATAAGGCATAAAGAAGACTGTGATGTTCTCAGTCATCTAGGACATGATCTAGTTAGCTGCCCAAGAATCATCTGATTCTTGGGGACTGTTACTCACTTACTATTATCCATCAATTAAAGCGCAGACCTTTTACATCTTTGTAAAGTTAGATATTAATTTGTAGAAAATGGATAAACTGGTTTTTGGATAGCAGAGCAGATAATCCCAAAGGCTACATTTTAAATTTCTCTGTAGTATATAATCAACATTTTCATTTGATTAACTAACTTTTCATTCTTATTTCTGCTTTCTTTGCTTTTAGTTTTCTATTCATCTTAAATGTATTTGTGTGTTACATATTTCTTTAAATCAACTTTGTTATCCCATGGGTTTCCTCATTAATGAGTTAAATAAATGGTTGACATATACTCACCGTAAAAATTTTTTTAATATTTCAGGAATTATACCTTTGTAGTTGAAGAGGCAGCAGCAAAAGTTGCTCAGACAGGGCCTTGTAGGCCTTGGGATGATCGCTTGAATTGCTTTTTGGAGAATGGATGGAAAGGAAGGATGGTGGCAACAGAGAGACTGCTAGAAGCCTGCTTCTGCTTCAGTGGTCCAAGCAAGAGATGAGGTCAGGTGAAGAAAGGAGATATCTGTGGAGATAAAAGAAATTGAAAAAGTCAAGAATAAACTTTTAACTAGCTATTTAGTGAGACTTTGAGTGACTTGGACTCGTGGTATCAGGTAAGTTTTGATAGATGAGGAGTACAGCGAGAGACAGGAAACTTCAAGAAAAAATTCTATTAAGTCATGGAAATCTTAGGAGGGAAACCCAGAGTGTGAGATCATTTTGGAGGGCATGAACAATATATCTTTAATAAGATGAAAAATAAGTCTCTTGTTCCCTTCTTTTTAGTCCTGCATGAAATAAGTGTCCAGATAAATCCACATAATAAAAGTAATATATAAACTAAATTTATAGGAGTAGAAACAGAATGCTTATTAAAGTTCAATGTTAACATTTTAAAAATAGACTTAATTACTACATTATATACATGAGAAAAAAATTAAGACTGGAGAATATGTAAAAAAAAAAAAAAAAGCTCTTCATAGACTGAGAAGTTTAGATAAATAAAAAATCTATTTGACTGAATATGTGCAGGAAATATATGAATAGGGAACTCCCAACATTTTCTCCAGGCTATCATTTTCAAAAATATATTTAGTGAAGGAACTGTGGAATTTTCAATTTGCTTACCAAACCACTAGGAAGGTCTATTTCATAAGATTCATATCATCTCCATATCACCATCACAAAATTCATTTACACTTGGGCTGAGTTCTAACACACTCAAGTGATAATCTTTTGTTTCTCTTCTTTTTTCTAAGCAGCCAGTCAATCAGTATTTTCATTTTACTGCTTTGGATTTGAACGGGTATATTTTCTTACAGCAAAGCCATAGATTGCTAAGAGAGATTACTATATGTACTTACCATATCAGAGCCTTAACAAAAGAGAATTTACTCTTGTCAATAAATCAAATTTCACCTTTAAAAGCATGCATGCCTTCAAACACCAATATTATGACTTACAAATGAGAAGTCCTTGCTCAGATTTAGCTCCCATGCATTAAATGTCAAAGTGAACTAAGCAATTGCAAATTATAGAGACAAAATAAAGACATTCTGTCATTTTGGTACATGTAGTGGAGAAATCATGAAAGAAAAAGAGCTCATATATCAACAGTATCGCTGTTGTATAGTTATTGAACTTTCATAAGTAGGGGTCCACAAGTAATTACTCAGTGCTGAAGGTTGAGACTTATTTCATGAAGTATACATCAACGCCAAGATGATGAAGAATGAGCAGTTCAGTGTGATTAATAGTTACAGGAGAACAAAACAAAGGAGTTTAAGAAAGCCAGTGGGTTTTACTGATAAAGTAAACCTCAATTCTCAACAAGGCAAAAAATACTCATTCAACCAGCAAGCCATTAAGCTCCTTAGAAAAATATTTATATGCACCAGGTGAAGACCTAATATGAGCTTGTATGTGGTGGCACAATTAGGAAATTCATTCATGTAGTTCAATGAGAAATTCTTCCTTGAATTAAAATTCATTCTTTAAAGGGACCAAATTAAGACAGTCTTATAATCAAGAGATAGAATTTTATTTCATTTAGTTAATTCAATTGATAAATTATACTAAAGCTTCTATAGGTTCTATTAACAAAGAAACATGTAAAAATGCTAATTCAAGAGCCTATGTGTAATTTTTCCTGCTTATGAATTCCTTCCCTGTGTGCTGCGTGTAAGGTATATCTGACGGACTGTCTTAGGGTAGCCAGATTGAGCAAGTAAAAATACAGAGCAGCCAGTTAAATTTGAATTTCACATGTACACAACTAATATTTTTAGAATGTCTGAAATGTATTTCTTGTGTATCTGAAATTTAAAATGTAGTTGAGTTACCTGTATTTTGTCTGGCAACGTGTTTATGTATTTCTCTGTGTATTAAGTTATCTTATTACAAGTACTGTTCTTAACAAAAGAACAGAAAACATTTACACAGATGGCATCCTTAGAATTACAGAATTTTAGATCAAAAAGGAACTTAGATATAATGTAGCTGAATAACTTGTTCTATACTTAAGGAAACTGAGATTCAAACAGATTAAAAGACTTGTCAAGATCCCACAGCTAGCTAATAACAGAGACGGAACTGGAATAGCTTTCCCGGTTCCCAGTTCTTTCTTTTCCTAGTGTGTGTTGTCTGTCTTAAAATTGAACTGCCAGTTGGTTTTTTGTGACAAATATGGACCAGACTGATCATTTAGACAGACATACCTATTTACAAATCGTTTTGCTTTTCACATACAAAATCGAAGCAAAAACACAAACACACATGCAAGCATGCGCACACATGAGCCAAAAGGAGAGTTTCAAGGCAACATGTTGTATATCAAGAACTTTGTAGTCTGGGGCTTCCAGTACCCATCCCACCTTTAGGTATTAGTGTCCAAAACTTCTTTTAGGGAGTGATCTTTACTTCATTGAATATAGTCTGATGAGGCTGTTGATTTGGGTACCCTTCCTAGCCAAAGAGTGGGCACGTGACCAAGCCACGTCAGTAGACAGTTTTTATTTTTTAGCTTTCTTCTAACCTCCAGTTTGAATCCTGGAGGCAAGCGACAAGAAGTATCCTCCTCCACCCCCTCCAACCTTGACAGCAAGATGATTTCAGGTCATTTATTGCAACGGAATTGACTGGGCAACAGAATGGAGCAGTTCATACTTCCAAGACACTTTGGAACTAATTGCTTCCTTCTATTTGAAAACTCTTTCTTCAGCTCCTTCATATTCTCCCAATAAATTACTTAAAGAAGCAGAGTTGTTTTCTATTGCTTACAATCAGAGACCTGTGATTGACACACAATATTTGTATATTTCAAAAAGAAATTGAATGCTAATACTGGCATAGGAAAAACTTTCAATATCATGGGTAATTCATTATAACAGAAGAATCCAAGAGAAAGAGTATTGAGGCACCAGGAATTTAATATATACAACTTCCACTTGTGTGGGTGTAAAAGTGGTTTGAAAAACATTTATAGAATTAAATATAAAATTCAAACTGTTATATAGATTATGGTTAATAAAATTCCAAAGACTTAAATATAAAAACTAAAATGATGAAGCTTCTAGAAAACTCATAAGAGAAAATTGTTTTTACCTTGAGTTAGGCAAGGATTTTTTCGAAAGTCACAAAATGCATGAACCATAGGAAGAAAAGATTAATAAATTGAATCTCATCAATATTACAAACTTTTGCTCTTTAAAAGAAACTGTGCTGGGAAAACTGGCGAGCCATATACAGAAAACTGAAACTGCACCCCTTCCTTACACCTTATACAAAAATTAACTCAAGATGGATTAAGACTTAAATGTAAGACCGAAAACCATAAAAACCCTAGAAGAAAACCTAGTCAATATGATTCAGGACATAGGCATGGGCAAAGATTTCATGACTAAAACACATAAAACAATGGCAACAAAAACCAAAATTGACAAATGGGTTCTAGTCAAACCACAGAGCTTCCGCACAGGAAAAGAAACTATCATCAGAGTGAACGGGCAACCTGCAGGAAATTTTTGCAAGCCACCCATCTGACAAAGGTCTAATATCCAGAACCTATAAGGAACTTAAACAAATTTACAAAAAACAAAATCAAACAACCCCATCAAAAAGTGGGTGAAGGATATGAATGGACACTTCTCAAAAGAAGACATTTATGCGGCCAACAAACATATGAAAAAAAGCTCATCATCACTGGTCGTTAAATAAAGGCAAATCATGCTGCTATAAAGACACATGCACACATATGTTTATTGCAGCACTATTCACAATATCAAAGACTTGGAATCAACCCAAATGTCCATTAGTGACAGACTGGATTAAGAAAATGTGGCACATGGCTGGGCGCGGTGGCTCACGCCTGTAATCCCAGCACTTTGGGAGGCCAAGGCAGGTGGATCACGAGGTCAGGAGATCGAGACCATCCTGGCGAACATGGTGAAACCCCATCTCTACTAAAAATACAAAAAAATTAGCCAGGCATGGTAGCAGCACCTGTAGTCCCAGCTTCTAGGGAGGCTGAGGCAGGAGAATGGCATGAACCTGGGAGGCAGGGGAGCTTGCAGTGAGCGAGGATTGCAATACTGCACTCCAGCCTGGGCAACAGAGCAAGACTCCATCTAAAAAAAAAAAAAAAAGAAAGAAAATGTGACACATATACACCATGGAATACTATGCAGCCATAAAAAAGGATGACTTCGTGTCCTTTGTAGGGACATGGATGCAGCTGGAAACCATCATTCACAGCAAACTATCACAAGAACAGAAAACCAAACACTGCACGTTTTCACTCATAGGTGGGAATCGAACAATGACTTCACTTGGACACAGGAAGGGGAACATCACACACATTGTGGGGATGGGGGAGGGGGGAGGGATAGCATTAGGAGATACACCTAATGTAAATGACGAGTTAATGGGTGCAGCACACCAACAAGGCACATGTATACATATGTAACAAACCTGCGCATTATGCACATGTACCCTAGAACTTAAAGTATAATAATAATAATAATAATAACACAATAAGATACCATCTCATGCCAGTTAGAATGGCTATCATCAAAAAGTCTGGAAACAACAGATGCTGGCAAGAATGCAGAGAAATAGAAATGCTTTTACACTGTTAGTGGGAGTGTAAATTAGTTCAACCATTGTGGAAGACAGTGTGGATTCCTCAAGGATCTAGAACCTCAAGGATCTAGAACCAGAAATACCATTTGACCCAGCAATTCTACTACTGGGTATGTACCCAAAGGATTATAAATCATTCTACTATAAAGACACATGCACATGTATGTTTATTGCAGCATTATTTACAATAGCAAAGACTTGGAACCAACCCAAATGCCCATCAGTGATAGACTGGATAAACAAAATGTGGCACATATACACCATGTAATACTATGCAGCCATAAAAAATGAGTCCACGTCCTTTGCAGGGACATAGATGAAGCTGGAAGCCATGATTCTCAGCAAACGAACACAGGAACAGAAAATCAAACACCGCATGTTCTCACTCTTAAGTGGGAGTCAAACAATGAGAACACATGGACACAGAGAGGCGAACAGCACATACCGGGGCCTGCTGGGGGGATTGGGAGGAAGGGAAGGAGAACATTAGGACAAATACCTAATGCATGCAGGGCTTAAAACCTAGATGACGGGTTGATAGGTGCAGCAAACCACCAGGGCACATGTATACCTATGAAACAAACTTGCATATTCTGCACATATATCCAAGAATTTAAAGTACAATAAAAAAATAAATTAATGAATTTAAAAAGAAAATGAAAAGATAAGCTACTGGCTTAGAGAAAAGCTTTAAAAGCTTTTCAAAGAATATGTCTGATAAGAGGCTTGTATCCAGAAGTTTCAGAGAGAGAGATATATATATATATGAATATGTATGCATTTATATATGTGGACACAAGCCTCTTATCGGACATATTATTTCATATATATGAAACAGTCACCCTCTCAAAACTCAATAATAAAAAAATTTCAGTAATAAATGACCCAAGATTTGAACAACCACTTTACTAAAGAAGACACACGATGGCAAATAAGCTCATGAAAAGATGTTCAACATCACTAATCATTAGGGAAATACAAATTTAAAACACAATTAAAGGAATCTCACAGTCAAGAAGAACCTAAGGATTCATGACAACTGAATTTAATGTGGTATTCTAGGTGGGATCCTAGAACAGAGAAAGAATATGTGGAAAAAACTAAGTAAATCTAAATAAAGTACGGACTTTAGTTAATGGTTATATATTAATATTGACTCATTAATTGTAAGAAATGTACCACATCTAATACAAGATGTTAATAATAGGAGAAACTGGGCATATGGAAAATATCTGTACCATTTTATCAATTTTTCTGTAATAGTTTTCTGCAAAAGCTACTCTAAGAAAATTAATGAAATAAACACACATATTCCTATTAGAACGTCTAAAACTGAGAGGACTGACTATAGAAAATGTTGATGAGGAGGTAGTGGAATTAGCACTCTCATGTACTGCCGTCAAAGATGTGGAATGATACAATCACTCTGTAAGACAGTGATTTTAAAATACATAGCCAGAATAGATTAGAAAACAGAAACTCCTACAATTCAATAATAAGAAAACAACCCCTTACAAATAAGTAGAAAATTTGAACACACGCTTTACCAAACAAGGTACATAAATGCCAATAAGCTCATGAAAAGATACTCAACATCATTACTCATTAGGAAAATACAAATTAAAACCATAACACTGCCACCACTTTGCTAAAATGGCTAAATGTAAAGACTGATGATACAAATTACTGGAGAAGGAGTAGGAGAATTGGAACTCTCACACACACATTGTTGATGGAAATGCCAAATGGTAGATTAGTATAGCCCATTTTGAAAGCAGTTTGGCAGATTCACATGAAGTTATATATACCTTTACCATATGATTCAGCAATTCTTTTTCTAGTCATTTATTCAACAGAAATGAAAACCTATGTCCACACAAAAATGTGTATGTGAATGTTTATAGCAGCTTTGTTATAAAACAAAGCAGAACCTGGAAGCAACCCAAATGTCTGGTATACTCATATGGTGGAATATTACAAAGCAAAAAGGAAGGAGCTACTGATACGTGCATAACGTGAATAAATTTCAAAACCATTTTGCCAACAGAAAGAAGCTGACCAATAAAAGCTATATATTATATAGTTTGCTTGTATGACATTCTGGAAAAAGCAAAACCATAGGAATAGAAATAAAATCCATTGGCAATGAGTGGTTATCAATTTTTCACAGAAGTTAGAAAAACAAACTCATGTGGAACCACCAAGGACCCTGAAGAGCCAAAATGATCTTGAGCAAAAAGAGCAAAGCTGGGGACGCCGTAGTATCTGATTTCAAAATATAATACGCTTAGTGGCCACTGGTGGATGAAAGGATAAAGAACATGTGGTGTATATACACAACGGAATACCACTCAGCCTTCACAAAGAAGGAAATCTTATAATTTGTGACAACATGGATGAATCTAGAGGACATTATGCTAAGTGAAATAAGACAGATACTGCATGGTCTCCCTTATATATGTAATCTAAAAAAGTAGAACTCACAGAAGCAGAGAATAAAATGGAAGTCACCAGGGGCAGGTGGTAGCAGAGGCTGGAGGAGAATGGAGAGATGTAGGTTAAAAGGTACAAAGTTTCAGTAAGACAAGATGAATAAGTTATGGAGATCTATTGTACAGCATGGTAACTATAGTTAAAAAGAATGTATTGTATACTTGAAAATTGCTAAAAGTTCTTAAATGTTCTCACCAGAAAAATCTGGTAGGATAACTGATATGTTAATTAGCTTTATTTAATCATTTCAACATGTATACATATGTATCAAAACATCACATTGTACACTATATAATATGTGGTGTACAATTTTATATATATAAAATTATATATATATACGTATATATAATCTGTCAATTACACATTTGTAAGCCTGGGAAAAAAGAAACCAAAAAGAATTCCACTTTTATAATAAACCAATATGGAAATGTAAAAAAAGAAATTGATGGTTGTCAGGGTCTGAAGGATGAGGAGAAGGACTGTAAAGGAGCATGAGTCACTTTTTGTGGTGATGCGAATATGTATCTTGAATTCAGTGGTGGTTACGCATTTGACACAACTCACCCAATTATCCACATAAAAAGGGTGATTTTTACTGTATGTAAAGAATATCTCCAAATACTTAAGAAAAGTTGAGGCAAACCTTGGAAAGAAAAGGAACACAGTTCCAGGAGAGCTATTCCAAGGAGTTGGAATATGCTAGTGAAAAGGTAAAGACTTTCCCAGGATATTAAAGCTGTAGACCTCTGAAAAATTAAAAGAGATTTACATGGTAAAGGAGGGAGTGAAGTTATATGCATAGAGTATACCAAACAAATGGAGCAGCCCACACAAAGGGTTGGCAGTAGCAAGAAATACAGTACGCTCTGATCTGGGAAAATGAAAGTAAGCTACGATAGCAGGGTATAGAAAGCAATGCTAGAGGCATAGAGAATAGATAGGGATCAAATTTCACAGGGTCATTTTAACAATTAGGAGTAAGTTCAGCTTTATAGAAAAATAGAGAAACCAAATAATGGAGGCTTAAAGATAAACAGGTTAACAATGTGTTTCCTGACATAAAGAAGTCTGAAGAGAGGTACTCTGTGGAGACTTCAGCCACAAGGGATCCAGACTTCGTCTACTTATTTTCTTTAACATCTTATTGTATGGCTTCTATTCTGAAGGCCTCCTCATAGTCACAACAATGCTGCTGTAGCTCTAACATCACTTACTCATTCCAGACAACAGAAAAAAGAAAAGAGCAAGAGAAAAATTATGTGCCTTACAGTCAATTAAGCCTCTTAAAAAAAAAAATAGAAATAGGGTATCACTCTGTTGCCCAGGCTGGAGCACAGTGGTGTAATAAGAGCCTACAGCAGTCTTAAACTCCTGGGCTCAAAGCAACTCTCCCACCTCAACCTCCTGAGTTAACTGGGATTACAGGCATGAGACACCACAGACAGCCTAATTAAGCCTCTTTAAAAGTGCTTTCTCCAAGTCCCATTCAACAATCCCAGCTTTATCTCATTGGCCACCCCTAACTGCAAGCGAATTATACTGCCACATCCCATACTACAGATCCTTTCAATAATAGAAAAGGAAACTATGGATTTTAATTGGATAGCTACCATTCTTGGCCTCAGCCACATAAGCCAGGTAAAGAACTTGGCTCACTGTAGAAACACTGGAGAGTCATTGAAGGTTTCTAAGCAGGGTTTATGGAGCATGGTGAAACATGATCAGATTTGCAGCTGGAAAATATTGCTTGGGCTGCAGTCTGGCAAACACCTTCAAAAGGGGACATGTTTGGTACAAGGAGATCAGTAGGGGTGCTCTCAATAGTTCCAGCAAAAGATGACTAAGAATTCTGGCACTGAAGGTGGAGATAAGTACATGTAATCAAGATAATATGGAGAAAAACAATAAAAAGGTCACAGTGATGTTTTGGTATTGATAGGTTAGGGGAAAAGGAGGTCTAAAAGATGGGGTACAGGTTTTCAGCTTACCAAGATGAATGGACAGTGGTAACATCTCCTAAGGCAGGAACCCCAGGTCTGGAGAAGATCATGAGTTTGTCTGTGGATGTGATGAATATGAGATTCCCTAAGGTGCTACAAATATAAGACAGGTAAGGCAATTGGAGAGTTGAAGAAGTTAAGCCATATGAAATTACTAATATTCAACCACTTAATTTGTATAGTTGGATTAAATAAGTATGTAGAGCTACTTCCACCCAAAATGATATGAGTGCCTTTATAAAAAAGCAAGCACTGAATATTCCTTAATTATACTGCATACTATAGAGATATTCATAAAGAATATGTTTCAAGGTTGCATGTTATGAATTCTTTATGCATGATGTGTTTTTGACAGTAGTTATTAATCATTTTCTCTCAAAACAAACTAATTAGGATCCATCATAGTGGTTGATATAAATAACTAAAGGAATTTGGAAAAGAAGTAATTCATTTTTGGAGATTTGCCAATAAATAAATTCTTCAAGTATGACACATTGTTGGTCCTCAGAGATCAGTTAACTGCCTTCTACAAGTCAATCACCAGCTTCCATACATTCTAATAGTCTATCCAATTCTTTCTGTTGTAATATCTTTTTGTTCAAAATTTTACCAATTATCATTCAGCTGTAGGTATGAAAACTGAAAGTATTCTTATCTACTCACCAATCACAGAACAAAAAATAGGTTTCAACAGGCTATTAACGGATAGGAAAAACAAATGCTGACGCTATTAGACCAGAAGCATGAAGTTTGATCTATAAATATGTTATATTTATTATACTGTCTAGGATAGGGAAAATACTGCAAGTCACATTTGGTAAATAAGATTCATTTCAGATTGAAATATTTTCTCTTTCTCTACTGCAACTATAGTGCTTCGGATAGTTACATTTTCACAGCCAAAACTATCCAAAGGTGCCAACATATAAAATCAAATAAATTGTTCTTAGTGTAACCAGCAACTTCCATTTGAGTCTTATTTGAGACAAATTATATACTACATCAATATAAACTATCATACTACATCAAAGAAGACTTGAATTTCTTTGAGAAGTTCTCCATAATTCTATAATTAACAAATAGAATGATCAAACCAAAAAGATAATAATACACAATAATATGTATGTAAGTCTTTTGCCACTATGTTAAGCAACACGTGCATTGAATAGGACAAGACTAGCAATCTGGAAGTCTGGATTCTGTCACTGCCCAGACTGACTTTATTCATTGATCAGTCTTTTATATTCCCAATAAAAATGAAATGAACAGATTAGTTAATATTTAAATTTCTTTCCATTTCAAAAATTCTGACACCTTGAAAGTCTGCAAAAATGGGAAAAGATTAACTTGGGTTATTGTATTAGTACCACTGTCCAGTAACTTTTCCACCGAAGTAATTCCGATGGCAAAGACTTCAGTCACAACTCCATGGGCTTCCCCGTGGTATAGCCTGAAGTGAGAAGTTTTATTTTTATTTCTAGATTTATTTTTAATCTATTTTCCATTACACTCCATAATATATTTCTGTAAGATTTATTGTAAAAATAATATGTTTTGTAAACCTCGATGCACAGTTAGCACTCTGGGATTATCTACTATGCTTATGGAGTGACATTGAATATACACTGTAGACCCTCCTATAATCCAAAGCCCAGTTTGAGAAATGCATACAAGTAGCAAAGAAAAGAAGTCTATGCCAGTGTTGAAAACTCAGATGCTACAAAACCCCAGGCAAAAACACAAATGAGTAGCATAGGGTGGTGGTGCAGTAGGCTGTGGAGGGAACTATAGCAATCTTTAGATGACCTAAAGGAATAGTCATTACTCAACTCCAACCAAATGGTTGCTCAGTATGGCCAAATATTCTGATTCTTCAAGGAAGAGAAAATGATGAATTTTATATGAAATTTTTCCTGTTTTTAAAACATCATGCATACAAAATAAAACAGGTCAGCTGGCCAGATTCAGCCTAAAGCCTTCTAGTTTGGGGTCCTTGGTTCTAAAGCCTGCTCCAGGAAATTAGTTCAATTATACAGGAGAGAGAGCATCTCCATGGAGGACCAAGTGGGAAAACATTTTCAAAGAGTCAGAGTGAAGGCTATGGACTTCTGAGGGCAACAGTAGAATTTTCTTTGTTTCAGCTAGATCGTTAAAAGCAGAAAAGACATCAATTTTTTACGATCATTATGGGCAGCTTAGCCTGGAGGCAGAAAGCTGGATCAGACAGGCTTGACTTTTAGGATGATGGGAAAGTTGTGCGTTTTTATGTTAGCATTTAACCTTGGAATAATGACAACATACTTGAAAACCAGGTTAAAGAGCTATGGCAAATAAGTGAAATACGTTTAAAAGCTACATGAGTAAATGCCAAGCGGTGGTCCATAGAACAATCTATGATATGGTGGCTTCAACTTTTTCCATTCACAGGAGAAAGCCAAAAAGGAGCAGCTGCTGACATTCAGAAACTGGTGTGGGTGGCACCCACAGCTGGATCATGTTATTCTTTTCTCGAACATTAACAGTTTCACAGAGTACCAACCTCAAACAAGGTTACTCTGATATCATGGGTAAAATGAGACAATATGGAACAACTACATAATTTTTTCTAAGCCAAGATAAAAGCAAAGTCACTGTGCCACTCACAAAATACCAAGCACTCTCTTTTGGCTAAAATGAATGATGGCTACTTCTTTACCAGTTAGAACTTTAGCCTTATTCTAGTCTCCCGTCTTTATAGATAAGATCTATTGAGATACCCAATTTTAGAATTGCCCCTGCTTTCTGACAACCTGTTTAGAGAAAAGCTCACCTTTCTTAAACCCTTCCCCAAGTCACCCAACTAAAGATCAATCTTGTAACAGGTTCTCACTAACATTCTGTCACTAAGATATCTCATAGTTCCCCATGGTGTCTGTTCTTCCTTGTTACAATGATCAATAAATGCAACATGTTTTACCACAGGGGTGTCCCTGCTGTTCTTTTCCTGAAGGTCATCCACATGTGTGAACAATCAGAATAGTTTACCACACAGTCAATCCATTTAGGGCAAAAGGTGATGCCTTTGAGGGTGGCTGGAATGACTATGCCCAGCGGAAAGCACTTTCCCTGACACTTACAGTTGGGGCTTACCTCATTGTATTTCTGCTCCTTGCATGTTGCTTGATTAGGCAATTTTTCTGTCCTTGATAAATGCAGAGGGTTTGCAGGCCTTTCTGAGATTCATTATTCAGACAGCAGATAGCCAGTGTTTACACATTTACTCTGTGTGACCTTACTCAAAAAAACAATGAAGTACAAACATCCCTCTTGAAAGATCAAACTGAGAGTAAAAATAGTATTGTAGCGGGAATAAACACACTTCAAGGAAGGCAAGGCTTGCATTCTCTCTCAGTTGTATAAAAGACAAGCAATTAAATTCCAAAATGCTATTAAGCATGGCATTTAGCAGGAAAATATATTTTGTTTGTGTGGCTTCAGAAGACAATAAATGTAGTCATGTGTAGAACAGGATGTAATCTGGCAAATTTGTAGACACAAGGGAAACGTTATATTCAGTTTCGGTAAAGCAGTGTGTCAAAACAGTAAATGTAAAATCAGGACACAATGTTGTTAGATGTCTGCGGCTTTTTCTCGACATTAGTTCTGTTATCAACACAGAAAAAGCTGTATAGACATTTACTTCTAATTTTAAATAATAACAGAATTGTTAAACATTTATTATGGACTTAAAAACAAATATGAAAATAAAACAAAAAACAAAGGCCCATATATATGTCCTGTATACACAATAAATGCAACTAATATATACACATAAGGATATCCAAACAAAATAGAAAGCTACCAAATAAAACGTCTCCTCTTCCCTCTTGTTTCCAAACTCTTTCCCCAATATAACCTTTGTTAATAATTTTTTAAAACATAAAAAATCATTATTTTTTGAAAAAATTAAAAATGTTTTATTGAGCTATGACTACACACTCAGAATGGCTTAAAAATTTTAGTGTAATTCAAAATGCTGGTGACAATGCAGAGAAACTGGACTAATTATTATGATTTTTATTATTATTTTTGAGACAGTCACACTCTGTTGCCCAGACTGGAGTGCAGTGTCATTATCTCAGTTCACCAAAACCTCTGCCTCCCAGGCTCAAGCGATTCTCCTGCCTCAGCCTCCTGAGTAGCCGGGATTACAGGCACCTGCCACCATGCCCAGCTAATTTTTGTATTTTTGGTAGAGATGGGATTTCACCATATCGGCCAGGCTGGTCTCGAACTCCTGATCTCAAATGATCTACCCACCTCAGCCTCCCAACATGCTGGGATTACGGGTGTGAGCCACTGAAATTCTTATACATTGTTGGTTAGAATGTAAAATGGTACAGTCACTCTGGAAAATTGTTTGACCATTTCTTATAAAATGAAAGATGTACTTACTCTAAGACCCAGCAATAACAACCTTGGACATTTACCCCAGAGAAGTGAAAACTTACACACACAGACACACACCTGTACATGAAGGTTCATAGCAGTTTTATTCATAATAGCGAAAACTAGAAATAATCCAAATGTCCTTAGGTAAATGGTTAAAAAATTCTGGTACATCCATATAATGGAATACTGCTCAGCAATAAAAAGAAACTATATGTGCAGCAAAATGAATGGTATTCAAGTGCATCATGCTTAATGAAAACACTGCTCAGCAATAAAAAGAAACTATATGTGCAGCAAACTGAATGGTATTCAAGTGCATCATGCTTAATGAAAACAAGCAGTCTCAAAAAGGTGTGTACTATATGATTCCATTCATACAATATTCTCAAAATGACAAAATTACGAGGCTAAGAATACATTAGTTGTTGTCAGGGTGGATGGGTGGGGTATAAAAAAATAACACGAAGAGTTCCTTGTGGTGAAGGAGCAGTTCTGTATCTTGATTATGATAGTGGCCACACAAATCTGTACATGAGGTAAAGTTGTATAGAATTACACACACACACGCGCACACACACGCACACATGCACAGAGGAATGTATAAAAATTCATGAAAACTGAATGAGATCTGTAGTCTAGTTATCAATATTGCACCAAAGTCAATTTTGTGATTTCAATATTGTACTATAGTTATACAAGAGCATCATTGTTGGATGAAGAGCACACAGGACTCTCTGTGCTTTTTTTCAACTTCCTGGGGTCTATAATTATTAAAAAATAAAAAGGTTTTAAAATGTTACGTATATAACAGCTGTGAAAATTAGTATGCTCTTGGCTACCAGTAGCAGAAGATTCCAATTCTATTGTCTTGAGAAATAGAGATAACTATCTCCTATAACAAGAAATCAGAAAATATCATAGGTCGAAGACTAATTAATTAAGTGTTCAAAAACATCACCAAGGATGCTGGATTTTTCTGTCTTTGTACTCTGTCATCATTGGCACATAAGCTTGGTCCTTAAGCTAGTTTTTATCATGGTCCCTAAATGACTATCAAAATTAGTTTTATCATTGATGAAAGAAATTGAGGAGTACACAAACAAATGGGAAGACATCTTATATTCATGAATTAATATTGTCAAAATAACCATACTCCCCAAAGCAATATACAGATTCAATGAAATCTCTATTAAAATGCCAATGTCATTTTTCACACAAGTAGAAAAACAATACTAAAGTTCATATAGAACCAAAAAAGAGTCAGAATAGCCAGTGCAATCTTGACCAAAAACACAAAGCTGGAGGCATGAAAGTGCCTGACTTTAAAACATGTTACTGGGCTATATAACCACATCAGCATGGTATCGGTATGAAAATAGGCATATAGATGAATGGAACAGAATACAGAACCCAAAAATAAATCAACATATTTATAACCAACTTATTTGCTACAGAAGTGCCTAGAACATCCACTAGAGAAAGGACACCCTCTTCAATAAATGGTGCTGGGAAAATTAGATAGCAGTATGCATAAGAATGAAACTAGACCCTCATCTCTCACCATATAGAAAAGTGAACTCAGGATGGATTAAAGATTTCAATGTAAAACTCAAAACTATAAAACTACTAAAAGCAAACAGAGAAAACACTTCAGAACATTGGTCTAGGCAAAGATTTTATGGCTAATACCTCAAAAGTATAGACAACTAAAACAAAAATCGACAAATGGTAATATATTAAACTAAAAGGTTTCTGCACAGCAAGGGAAACAAAAGAGTGCAGAGACAACCTGTTAAATAAGAGAAAATATTTGCAAACCCTTCTTCTGACAAGGGACTAATATCCAGAATATACAAGGAATTCAAACAACTCAACAATAAAACAACAACAACAAAAAACCCACAATTAATCCCAATAAAAGGTGGGCAAAGGACATGGATAGACAGTTCTCAAAAGAACAAATGCAAATGGACAGCAGGTAAATGAAAAAATACTCAACATCACTCATCACCGGGTAAATGCAGATCAAAACCACAATGATGTATCTTCTTACTCCAGTTAGAATGGGTATTATCAAACAGACAAAAAAATAACAGATGCTGGTAAGGATATGGAGAAAAGGGAACTCTTATACATTGTTGGTGGGAATGCAAATACAATCACTATGGAAAATAATATAAGGATTTCTCAAAAGTATAAAAACAGAATTAACATATGATCCAGCAATCCCACTACTGGGTATCTATCCTAAAGAAAATAAATTAGTATATCCAAGAGATGACTGCACTAGTGCATTTATTGCAACACTATTCACAAGTAACTAGAAGAGAGGATTTGAATTTTTCCCAACACAAAATGACAAATGCCCAAAGTGATGAACACCCCAAATATCCAGACTTGGTGATTACACATTCTATGTAAGTAACAAAATATCCCATGTACCCCATAAATATGTAAAATATTATTTATCAATAAAAATAGTGTTAACATATCCAGTGGTAGAGAGGCCACTTTTTGTCATCATCTCTTTTAATCAAGGAGGCAAATATTTACCAGGAGCCCACCTCCTAACTTTCTCTCATGTCTTATTGTCAGTGTCATATACCTACTCCTAACCCAAGTGTTGGGCTACTGCGTGGGAAGATATGCAGGAGTGGAACCACCATGACTGATGTAGCCCAATCACAATCTACCACAGGGGACTCAAAAGAAGATAAATAGCGACTACCAAGAGTTAAATAAGTTAATGCACATGCACATGATGATATACCACAGTGACATTAAAAAATGAACTAGATATTTGTAGACTGATATGAAAATTTTTCAAAAATGTAATACGAAGTATAAAACAAGATACAGAAGTATGTACATAACATGATACCGATTGGGCTCATTTTGTAAAAGGGTGGCAAACAATGTTGGTATACTCTAATTCCTTGCTTTTTAACCATTTTGTTCTAATTTTATTTAGGAAAATACACTATTATATTTAATAAATAGGGCAACTTCTCATACCTTCACTAGTACCAAATCTACTCATTTTTGCTAATACACTAAAACTGGCATGACATCATTTTTGGGCTTATATATTTTTAATTAAGAGTGAGATAATACTTATTTTCATATTCTTTTGAACATTTGACTTTGTTTACCTTAACATTTTCAAGTTGTTTTTCTTATTGAATTATATGAATTTCAATAAGCCTAAGAAACTTAGCTTTTCATGTCATAAATATTGCAAATAATTTCCCTCTTCGATATTTTGTTTTACTTTGTTGAAGGTACCATTGGCTATCTGAAGTTTCTAGTTTTTATACAACTAAATTTATCAAAGTTCTTTCTTTCTTGGTTTTGTAATCTGTTTTTGAAGGTTTCCCTTATATGGTTATAAAGAAATATCCAGGCTGTCTCGTAAAATAGCACTGATCAACAGAACTTTCTGCAGTCATGGAAATATTCTAGATCTGCACTATCCAATTGGTAGCCACTACTCCTAAGGGGTTATTGAGCATTGGAAATACAGTTGGTAAAACTGAGGAAATGAATTTCCAATTTTATTTAATTTTAATTAATTTACATGTAAATAGCTTCTTGTGGCTAGTTACTACCGTATTGAGTGGTGCAATTCTAAAATCTTTATGGTTTCATTTTTTAACATATCTAAATAAATATTTTAGGCTGAATTAATGTATCTGAATATCTTAACATTTTCATATCTTTCCTTATTAACACTCTCTAGAATTTGATGGGGAACTGGTTAGGGTCTTGCTGAGCTAATCATACTGTCCTGTGGAATCAGGACACCATAGGACAGGTGCTGTAATGGTGGAGAGCAGGCCTGACTGCCACTTCTTGGCCTGCTTGTTTAACTTATCTGAGCTGCAGTTTCACAATTTGTAAGAAATGCAATGGGGCCCCTGTGTGCTTCAACCTCATCTCATCTTACTTGAGTCTTCAGGAATTTATTTGAATAAAAGGAATAATTTATCAGGACTCATACTGTCCTGTGGAATCAGGACACCATAGGACAGGTGCTGTAATGGTGGAGAGCAGGCCTGACTGCCACTTCCAATCATCTTTGAACTTGGCCTGCTTGTTTAACTTATCTGAGCTGCAGTTTCACAATTTGTAAGAAATGCAGTGGGGCCCCTGTGTGCTTCAACCTCATCTCATCTTACTTGAGTCTTCAGGAATTTATTTGAATAAAAGGAATAATTTATCAGGACTCCAGTAAGAAATTTTTGTGTTACCTTTGGAACACACAGACCACCTCAAGATTCAAATGAAAATTGTAAAACTTACCTCTGGAAAAATGAACATGTGGAGAACAGACAGAATTTTGGAGCTTATACTCTGTTGGCATGAAATAAACAATAAACAAGTAAATAATAAAACAGATAATTTCTGATGATAATAGGGGTCAAGAAGGAAATGAGACAGAGTTTTGAGACAGAGATTGACTGTGGAGATGGAGTGTGGGAGACTTTAGAGAGGACAGAGGCCCCTCTAGGAAGAGGACACTTGAGCTGAAAGCTTAAAGATAAGCAGGAGCCAGCACTGTGGAAAGCTGGATAAAGAGCATTTCAACAAGAGCAATGACTTAGAAACAGGAATAAATTTTACTCTTTGGAGGGCAGAAAAGATGCCTGGTGAGGGTGCAGGCCCGTGCATGAGGAAAAAGTAAGATGAGATGAGGTTAAAGCACACAGGGGCCACACTGCATTTCTTACAAATTGTGAAACTGCAGCTCAGATAAGTTAAACAAGCAGGCCAAGTTCAAACATGATTGGAAGTGGCAGTCAGGCCTGCTCTCCACCATTACAGCACCTGTCCTATGGTGTCCTGATTCCACAGGACAGTATGATTAGCTCAGCAAGACCCTAACGAGTTCCCCCATCAAATTCTAGAGAGTGTTAATAAGGAAGGATATGAAAATGTTAAGATATTCAGATACATTAATTTAGCCAAAAATATTTATTCAGGGCTAGGTATGTATAAGGCATTGAATAAATTCTGTGGTATATTCAAAGAGGTGGCGCCTAGATGTAATGAAAAGAACACCAAATTGACAGTGTGCCTAGGTGCTTAACCTTTCTTTCCTTCATCTTTTAATACCAGTAGTAGCCCCCGACCATGGGATTTGTCCATGTAAAAGGTTTTGCACAATATCTGGCACACAGTAAATGCTCAATAAATCTTAGCTCCAAAACATATTAAAAATTAAAAGACTTGATTTAAGCCTTTTAATTTTGACCTTGATGGTTACTTACTGGGTGACCCTGGGCAAGTATTATTTTCTCATGTGCAAAGTTTTTTTAAAAGAGTATACTTTTTACTTAGCATGGTTGCTATGATTAAATAAACAATTTTAAATGCAAGCACTTTGTGAAACTTTCATGTATTAGACAAGGTAAGAATTGTTTATATCTTAATTAGAGTAAAATTTAGTCCCTATCCTAAAGGAGCTGACAATGTGAAAAGCAATGTATAACAGGATAGAAAACAGAAAGCTTCTGACCAAAAACATAAAGAAAGGTTATTAATTCTCCCGACAGTTTATCTGGTGCTGAACTATAGGTTTGCCAAGGGTAATTATAGAGAGACAGAAACAATAGTCTACTATCTGTCCTAAAAGCAGAAATATATAGAAATGGTGTCATACTGAAAAAAATCCAGATTGGCTCAGAGGAAAACATTCTTTGTAGTGAGGGTTATTTTGCCATTACATCAGGCTCGCACAATGAAGGTTTACTTTTTGTACACCCACTGCATTTCAAGCTTATCGTTATGTGCTGTATCCAGAAAATAAGCAAGATCTCATCACTACTCCTCACATTGTTCCCTGAAAGGTCAAAGAAATTTTGTCACGTATTTTTCTCTAGCATCTTTATATATGATATAGATGATTATTTCTTTAGGAAGTTTAGAAATAAACCCATCACAAAATAAGAAAATAGTAAATTACAGAATTTCTAACCTCTCCTTGGAGAATTTTATTCTGTGGATCCTAAACTGACATTGGCAACCCTAGGCTATGGAAAAAGATTCTTAGCTGAACTCATTATCTCTAGTCTATTTCCCTTCAAATACTCTTCATTCAGCTGTCAGAGTGATGTTTGAAAGCCTGAATCCGATTGTGCCCTCCACTCTTTAAATAACTCCACCTGCTATAATCCTTACTGTGGCCTCCTGTCTCACTTCTCTTGGCCCTGGTATTCTGTCCATCACAAACTATTGACATGCCCTCAAAGAAGCCAATCTATAACATGCCATCCTGGCTCTGCTCTACCAGCTCCTTATGCCTGTAATGCCCTACCCACCATTTATGCCTGATAAACAGCTGCTCATCTCAACTGCCACAGGACTTTTTGATTCTCTCCCTCCCTGAACTTCTATCTATCTGGCAGCCACTCCAGACACATTGACCCCTTCTCTTACAGCTCGCTATAGCCTGTGCATCCTGCTAAGGAGCTACATATGATAGCTGATGGTACCCTTTGGGTAATATTTTGTCAATTTCTACCAAATCTCAATTGTTTAATGTCATAGATTGTATCTTACTCATTTTAGTATGCTACATACGTGTTTTGGAATGAGTTACTAACTTAATGGGCTAATATCCATAGAACGACCCACTTCCTATTCTGTTCCCTGTTATGAATCACAGCAAGCGCAGCTGATAACATTAATAATGATTCTATTTGTCCTGAACTGTGAATCTGAGATCTGATTGGTGTTTCAAGCATGCTATTGACTTCCTAATAGATTAAGATAATGCTCTCAAGTTCCCAATATTGTCTAACAATGTCCTACCTAATAAGGAGCCTAACATTTTTATCTTTCCCTTGAGTTCTTAGTTAATAATCAATTCTTTACTCATTACATTCTAGAAAACCTAGTCTATACCCCATACACACTTGATGCTTTACATTCAAGCTATGCTAAATATGTAGGGGCTTGGAAGATTTTCTACTGACCAAGATGATTTTCAAGCCACCATTTGAATATCTAACATCAAAAACCACTGTCCCCATTTAAAGAGGAATTCAAATAGCTTTATCATGAATGAATCAGTGCCTTGGTACTATCCAGCTTTCATTTTCTATGCCATGGCTTGGTTAATTTAACAATGATTTAGCAAGAAAATATAAATTGATTTTTAGGGAATGATATTTGATTATTTAGGTCTATATATGGCTTATTCCTATTAGTCATTATGGAAAGAAACCAGGAAACAGAATTTAAGGAATGTTATATTTAATAGAGAATCACTGATCACGTAATATGTGTGCACACAGTGACCTAGTTATCAAAGGACACATCAAGTGCTGTGGAACTTGAAAGTAATGTAATCAAGCATCACAGCCAAGGCCAACCTTAGAGATAAGATGACAGAAAAAAACTTTATTGTCAGTACTTAGATCCTTTCTTCCAATTTCTAGTCTACTTGTAAGAGAGCACTATACCATTTCTGATACACGATCTGATTGGAAAGTGTAATATACCACTGTGATAATATGGTCTAATTAAAGCACCCATCTTGGGAGGGCCACCCACAGCTGGTGTCTGGAGGAAGGCCACAGTGGATGCCAAAGGATCTGGAATCTGTGTTGAGGTGGAATAGTTTATGCAACTGGCATGTTTTGCCAAGAATATAAAACACACTCAACTTTTACTTCCAACATGGCCAGGTAGCACATATTGTACCTGATCTTTCTGTAGATAACAACCATAAGCTCTGGACAAAATGCAAAAACAACACAAAGCAAGCCAAAATGACCTAATACAGTAGAATAAATAAAAAAGACAGAATCTGCAAGAGAGTCACTTGGAAGAAGGGAATAGCACAGTGTGAGTTACTCATTTTTAAAGTTTTTAGCCTGAGGGCAGTTCACAGTCAGAACCATGTCTTTCTCCAATCATATTATTATCATGCTCAAATAAACTTAAAACTTTAAAAATATTATTCAAAGCCCTTCATGTCAAGGCCTGACTGTACAACTTTATAGGCCTTTCATTCACCAGTTCTTCCAAGGTTATGGGCTCCTATATAAGGCCAACCCCTTGCCTTGTGTACTGGATCCCATCTCCACTTCCAGCTCAAGAACATGACTCATAAGGCTGGCCCCTTTCTTGCCTGCTTCATTCCTTGTTCACTCCAAACTCTGTAATTCCTCCAGCTACTGCTCCAGTTCTTGGATATTCTTTACACCAGAAATTTCAAGAGTTGTTAATAGTCTTCCCTTTCAGTCTCCCTTGAACCTACACAGATTATGCTTTTCCTCTCCTATCCACTACTGAAACTGCTCATTTAGGTCACTAATGACTTTCGAGTTGCTCAATTTGTGGTACATTCATTGACCTCTTCCTACTTGAACTAACAACAGCATTTGTTGTTGGGGTCCGCGTGTTTCCTAAACAAAGGAATGAACACACAAGACTACACAAGACAAGACAAACATGGCGGCCGCTCCGAATGGCGCGCTCTGCTTTATTTTATACAGTCGTTTGTGGAATGTTGCCAAGTCACAAGACACATTGTTGTTTTTCTGACCTTTCCCTGACTTTCTGGATTTTCAAGATGTTTACACATAAACAAGCCCCCAGGGTCTGCTGTTTGCAGCTGGCTCCTTTGTCCTCCCTGTTTGCAGGGAAGGAACACCCTGCTTTGTTGGCAAGAGCAGGACTTACTGGGAACGCCCTGTTTCTTTTGCAAGAGCAGGACTTATTGGGAATGTCTCATTTGCAAGCACGTAGTACTCTACAATTTGTCACATCTGATCACTGACTCTTCCTTAAAATATCTTATTTTCTTGTCCTCTGGGATACCATACTCTCTTAGGTCCCATTGTCCTCAATAGCTATCCCTTCTCTGTCTTCTTTACTGGATTCTCCTTAGCTTCTTGATCTCTAATGATTGTAATCCTTGAGAGTCATTCCTAAGAATTGTCCTCTTTCTACATGTCCTTCCTAGAGGATCTCATTTTAATCCTGAAGTTTAAAATATCATCAATATAATTAAGAGTCATGCATTGCTATCTCTAGCCCTGATTTCTTCCCTAAACTTCAGTCTGTTATAACAAATTCAATATCTCCTACTCTGCATCTCCAACTTCGATGAAAAATGTATGTCTCAAACTTTACATATCATAAACTGAATCCTTGATTCCAACTATATCTCCACCTCCACGGGCTGCTTTCGGCCCCAGTGTTCAGTTCCCAAACGGTGGCCAGAATGTGACTTTTACAGCCCTACAATTTAAATTTTTGAAAGAAATGAAACCTGTAACAAAAATTACTAAGACCTTTAAAGGCCAGTGGAGCTGCCAAACTTGCTCCTCCTGTGATCTTCCCCGTCTCCATCGGCAACAACTCTTGTTTCTCCCGATACTCAGGTTCAACATCTTGGCGTCATTTTTAAATTCACTCTTTGTCTCACACTTCAATATACAATTAATCGGCAAAAACCTGTTAGCTCTAACCTCAAAATATATCCAAAATCTGACCACTTCTTGCCACCACCCTAGTTTGAACTTCATTATAAACAAACACTGGGTCAAAATAAGCAAGAGTTTCAATAAATACCATCTACCATCACCAAAACATAGGGGTAATGTCTTCTACAGAGTAGCTGACATGCAAGAAACGTTGATAAGAAAGCCACAATGGAGGAAGCACCGTACTAGAAATCCAGAGAACTTAGGTCTCCATTCTGACAGATACATGTGACTCAGGCAACCAACTTCATTTCACTCTGGTTACATCTCTAGCATTGTGTTTATTAACTTGCTGGATTGCATCCTGTCCGTTTATACCTGGGTCTCTTCCTAACACTAAGCCTCTGAGGGGAGGGATCACTATTTCTTTCTGATAGGACTACAGTTGGTGCTTCATAAGCATTTGCTGGAATAAAGTTGTTTTGAAGGGTTTTAGTTGGATTGGGTGAGGAGTCTATTGAATTGGGAATTGATAATAGGAAACTAAAACTAAGATCAGTTACAGGAATATTGCAATAATATAGCTGAGAGATGATAGGAAACCAAGCTATAGGGAGAATGAAGTGGAGATAAAGGAACTAATTGTGTAGATAAATTTATGTTAGAAGTGACAAGAATTGATAACTAGTTTAGTTGCAAGGAAAGAGTCACTAAGGATGTCGATGTTGCTGGTTTAGAAAAGCATGTAGATGGAATTGTCATCAGCTGGGGTAGTAGAAGTGGAAGGATGAGGTTTGTGGAGTAGAGGGATTTAAACAATTAAATGATATCCATTTTATGTATGTTTTATTGAAGTACTTTTAAGCACTAAGTTGAAAATAATAGTAAATTGGCAAAACAGGTGTGCTGTGGGGCAGGAGGGGGAATGTGGTGACTGATGAAATCAGTGGTAACTAATACTGGGGGTGGATGAAACTGGCTAGAGAGTGTATAAAGTGAGAAGGTAGGGAAGTCCAGGCCTAAGTTCTGGGGAACACAACAAGTTAGGGGGAAGGTAAAGGAAGTTGCAACAACAGAGATAGAATGAGTGTGCTCAGTGAGTCAGGAAGGAAACCAAAACAAAATCGGGAACCAATGGGAATAAACTTTCAGGATGTAAAAGGTTAGCTGTGACCCCAAAAGGCACAAACAGATAAAATAGGATGAGGACAAAGAGGAGACCATTGATAGTTTGTACTAGCCATTTCAGTTCTGTGGTCAAGAGGAAAACCAGATGGCAAATCACTGAAATGGGGAGAGAGTTTAAAACAGATGCATTCTTTCCAGAAGACTGTGGGGTCAGGAAGGTGAGAAAGAGCATTAAAAATCGAGGAAGGCTCCATATACACACTTTTTGTAATGAGACAGACTCAAGTCTGTTTTTGAGGTCCAAAGAAGAGAAAAACACAATGGCTAAAATGTTAGAGGTAGGAGGAGGGAAATAACTGATAAACAAAATTCCAGAGGAGGCAAAGTTCTCTAAAGCATAGGCTGAGAAAAGAGCTCAAAAAGGAAAAGGGACAAATCCTTCCTTCTTCCTTCCTTCCTTCCTTCCTTCCTTCCTTCCTTCCTTCCTTCCTTCCTTCTTTCCTTCCTTCCTTCCTTCCTTCCTTCCTTCCTTCCTTCCTTCCTTCCTTCCGTCCATCAACAAACATTTACTTAGCATCTATTGTATGCCAGGCACTATTCTAGATGCTTAGGATAAATCCATGAAGAAGACAGTAAAGGAAACCCGCCCTTATGATATTTATATTTTAGCAAGGTTGGGGAGTGGGGGAGAACATGCAATAAAAAGGAATATAATAAATATATAAATCACATTTTATTAGAAGGTGACAATTTCCATAAAACAACAATAGAGCATTGTAAGGGGGATTGAGAAGGTCAAGATGAGGGTTGGGTTGCAATTTTTAATGAGTTTGCTAAACCTTATTGAGAAGGTAAGACTTGAAGGATTGAAAGGAGTAGCTATGTTTACATGTTGGGCAAGAGGAAAGAATGGGCACAGACATCGATAGATGTGGAAAAAGAGAGTAAAAATTTGCATTTTTAGTATCAGAAAAATAAAACAATAAATTAGGTACTGAAGGAAAAAATATTGGTGACATTTAGCTATGTTTACTCGAAGGAAAATCCAATAAAAAGAATTAATTTGTTTACCTGTGTTGTCAAACGGGTCATGCTGGTATTTCTAGTCTCAATATATTTTAAGTATGTTAGCAATAGGTTGCTGAAAGGTCACAGAAGCCCCACAGTTAATTAATAGAATCTTCTACCAGTCACACAAAAGAGAGGCTAGACCTGGAGTTCAGCCTTATTATGACAAATAACTAAGCAAGACATTTCACAGCTAGTACACAAACCTCTCTTTACTGATTTATTCAGCCAATCAGCAGTAATATATTATTAAACTTAAACTACTCGAAATGTTCATGCACATAGTAAATAAGGCCTCTATACTCACATATGACGCAAACTTAAATTACATACCACCTGTGGAATTTCCATTTCAGATAAAGACAGCAAACTCATCAAAGAAAGGTGTGTGTTGATGAGTAGGAAGTTTCTTAGATTTCATCAGATGAAGAAAGGATGATTGAAGATTTATGTCCACATTCTTACATGATAATTATTTTCAAGGACCAGTAGAGCATGGGTCCCGTTGAATACAGCATTGTTGTGACCACACTAATATACACTCACAATGTCTCACAATGAAGAGCCCAAAAGGTGAAAATTCTGTTACTGAAAACAGCTGCAGAAGCCAGGAGGAATTTCCATTAACTCTAAAACTTGGTAGACACAAAGTAGCAGAAATGTAAGATGAACAAGTCTAGATACTTAATGTACAACATGAGGACCATAATTAATAAAATTGTATGGTATTTGGGAATTTTCTTGAATAAGTACATTTTAACTGCTTTTGTTACAAAAAAGTAACTACGTGAGATGATAGATATGTTAATTTGCTTCACTATAGTAACCATTTTACTATCTATCTATCTATATATCCCATCACATCATGTTGTAAACCTCTAATATACACAATAACATTTATTTTTACAAAAAGAAAAGAAAGACCAGGTGCAGTGGCTCATGCCTGTAATCCCAGCACTTTGGGAGGCTAAGGTGGATGGATCACGAGGTCAGGAGTTTGAGACCAGCCTAACCAATCTGGTGAAACCCTATCTCTGCTAAAAATGCAAAAATTAGCCAGGCATGGTGGTGCATGCCTGTAATCCCAGCTACTCAGGAGGCTGAGGCAAGAGAATCGCTTGAACCCAGGAGGAGGAGGTTGTAATGAGCCAAGATTGAGCCACTTCACTCCATCCTGGACAACAGAGCAAGACTCTGACAAAAAAAAAAAAAAAAAAAAACTGTCAGAACCAGACTCACAAAGCCATTTTGAGTTGCCAACTGTCTTAGAGAAGATAAAAAGATGTGCTTCTACTCTGCCAACTGACTCCTAGCACAGAGACTCGAGCACAGAAAACAATTTCTAAAAACAGTCTGTCAGTCCTCAGCTGTATTACTCAAGTTGGCAGATCACTGTCTGCCCCTCTTTGCTATCTTTCTGTATCCATTGAGAGGCAAAAAATAATCAGAGGAAGAATGAAGAGAGGAGGGGGATAGTTGTCATGCACTGACAATGGCAGTATAAGCTGAGATGAGTAGACCCTACAGTGAGGACTCTACTTGGGCATGGAAATTCCCTGGCAGAACAGGCCCTGGCAGTGGTTTGTCCCTATAATTATAGCATCTCATATATTGCATCTGTTCTGAGTGTCAGACAGCCAAGAATTGGGAGCAAGGGAAACTCCTACCTCAATATAGCCAAGATACATTAAACAAATGCCTGCTCAACATTAGGAATTTGGCTGGGTGCTGTCCACATCAATATCTCCTCTAAACCATAGACTTGACAAGGAATAGGATTTGATGAGTACTCAAGCTGACAATGAGGAAAGCCAGGGAAATTCCACATACCTTGTCTTTTGACAAAGATGTAGTCTAGATGTTTCCTGCCTTGTTTGAATAAAAGACAAAAAAGCTTTGAATACATGAAAATATGTGCAGAAATAAGGGTAAAGGGGTATTTTCCTAAAGATTCAGAGTAATCGTGTATAAGTGAAATTACTTATTACAAGAAATAGACAGCTGTTTTAGAAAACACGTGTTCTGAAAGGACCCAAGAAGCTACTGTTCATGTAAAGAAAAATCATAAGAAGCAAAAAGGCAAGGAGAAAATACAATAGGATGAGTTGCAAAGATGCTAAATTGAGATAAAGAAGCAGCTCAGTGCTTTAAAAAAATACAAACAAATGAAATTTCATTAGATCACATCCTCACTCAAGGAAAGGAAAGGAAAAACTGTGTTATAGATGTGGAAAAAACTTTTGGGGAAATGAGTCAAAGGCTAGGAATAGATATACATCTTTGTTTGGTAGACAGGGCACTGAAATAGAAAGCTTAATGAAAATCAGAGGAGAGAGAGAAAAGTCCACATTATATCTCTAATCTGGACTCATCCCATATTTCCATAACCTCAGGCATCAGAAAAATAAAATGGAAGCAACACTCTACTTTCAAACTATAATGTGGAGGGAAAGAGAAAACAAACTCAGATTAGGTGTCATGGATGCTAAGGAGAATTAACCCATGTTATGTTAGCATATAAAGGAGATCTGGACAGAATCACTAGAACATAAACAGGCAAAGCCATGGCATGGTATCTCTGCAAGTACACTGTACAGGGTATCTCCCAGTTGCCCTTCTGTCCACCTTCTCCCATTCTTCTCCTTCATTCCCCATGCCCTGGAAGGTGGTCCTTTATGCACATTTGTCTTTTAGTCTCCTATTGAAAGACATCTGCAAAAGATGAGGGGAAAGGAGTTGGGTTGGGTATTTTTTCCCCAGCTCTCTCCCTTCCATATCACAATGGATAAGCTTGTCTCCCTGTAGAAGGCCACAGTTTCTCTCTGGCAGTCTTCTCTGTAGTTGCCTTCTATGGGTTCCAGCAACCATGGCCTCTCGGTGGTAATGGCCCCCTGCTGTTGCTGGCCCAGGGGTACCACACTAGTTTTTGTTGGTTTAGAAATCCGCAAATCCTGCTTATGCCTTTCTGAACAGGTCCTGTATTAAATTATCCTCAGATATCCCAGTTTGAATGTATCATCTGTTTCCCGCCAGGACCTTGACTGAAACATATACTATAGCAGATAATAATGTAAGAGAAACGGCATGCCAAAGAGAGACGAATAGCCCAGCAATTACAAAAATATAACCCAAGCAACTGAAACAGATTCCTTGCATATTTTTGCAATGTGTTGTGGAAGACTTCAGCTTAATAAACAAGAGCTCAAACACAAGCCTATCTAGTAATAGAATGAAACTTGAAAGAGCATTGTAGAAATAAGGCAACAAATTGAGAACTGTGATAAAGAAACATTGCCATTTATTACATGTGTAATTATTCATTTTAAATAGGAAAAAGTATAATAGAGATAAAAAGCAAATTAATATCATTGAGATAGTCACAATGCATGTAGAAGAAAAAAACAGACAAATGAAGTTAGAGAAGAAATGAGGGATAGGGAAGACAAATGCCATATGACATAAAAATAATCAAGGTCTTTGAAATTTTGAGTACCTCAAAAGCGATGCCAAGAATATTCTGAAATACTCAGGAAAATTTCCCAGAAATGGCAGAAGAATTGGACCTGCAGATAAAAATGGTGTATCTTTTTAATTAAAATGATCAATTATAAGATTTCTTAATGATAAAAATTTATCCAGTTACCCAGACATAGAAAGCAAATTGTCCACAAGGATAAGAAATCATGGCAGCCTTCATTACCCGCCATGTCCAGCAATAATTAGTGTCAGAATATTGGAAACGGGTCTACATCACTAAGAGAGAACAAGTGAAAGCCAATGATATAATACTCAGACAAGTTGTAGCTCAAATAAAAAGGCAGTAGGAAGGCACACTCAAATTTGAAAACATCTGAAGACTATAATACCCACCAGAACTTTTTTTGAGAAAAGACCCCATAATGAAATCCAACCAAATAGGAAAAGAACAGAAATAAAACATGGAGCAAGAAAGAAGTAGTGGCAAATGGCCTGGTAGAAAGTGTTGAATCCATTTAAACAGATAACCAAGACCGAGAGAGTTACAGCGGGAAAAAAACCAAAAATAGGCCAGGCAGGGTGGCTCACACCTGTAATCCCAGCACTTTGGGAGGGTGAGGTTGGCAGATCACTTGAAGCCAGGAGTTTGAGACCAGTCTGGCCAACATAGCAAGACCCCGTCTCTACAAAAAATAAAAGAAATTAATCAGGCGTGGTGGTGCATGCCTGTACTCCCAGCTCCTTGGGAGGCTGAGCTGGGAAGATGGCTTGAGCACAGGAGGTAGAGGCTGTAGTGAGCTATGATTGCACCACTGTACTCTAGTCTGGACAGCGGAGTGAGACCCTGTCTCAATAAATAAATAAATTTTTTTAAACCCTGTAAAGGTTACAAATGCTAAATAAATAAAATTAAATAACAACTAATGTTGAAATAGCAGGATAAAAAGTGTAAGAAAGTGCAGAAAAAGTAAGTGTGTTCATCAATTCATTGCTCATAGCTTGGAGTCAATGAATAATTTCCAAAATATAAATGTGTTTATTATGTTCTTTTCTTAACATTAGAGCAATGTGTTAAAACTAAATATCTCTTACAGCGAATAAGTGAACTTCTCTGTGAAGTTCAATAATTTATTTGATTTTCCTTTAGTTTTCTTCTGTTCAAGTAAAATAAAATCGAAAACTTTTTATTAAAACATTTTAATTAGGCCAGGGGAGGTGGCTCACACCTGTAATCCCAGCAATTTGGGAGGCCAAGTTGGGCAGATCATATGCAGTTAAGAGTTTGAGACCAGCCTGGCCAACATGGTAAAACCCTGACTCTATCTAAAATACAAAAATTAGCCAGCGTGGTGGTGGGCACCTGTAATCCTAGCTACTTGGGAGGCCGAGGCAGCAGAATTGCTTGAGCCCAGGAGGTGGAGATTGCAGTGAGCTGAGATAGTACCATTGCACTCCAGCCTCGGCGACAAGAATGAACAAAAACTGGCCGGATGTGGTGGCTCACACCTGTAATCCCAGCACTTTGGGAGGCTGAGGCAGGTGGATCATGAGGTCAGGAGATCAAGACCATCCTGGCCAACATGGTGAAACCGTCTCTACTAAAATACAAAAAAAGTATACAAAACATTAGCCCGGCATGATGGCGCATGCCTGTAGTCCCAGCTACCTGGGAGGCTAAGGCAAGGGAATTGCTTGAACCTGGGAGGCGGAGGTTGCAGTGAGCTGAGATCATGCTGCTGCACTCCAGCCTGGGGACAGAGCAAGACTCTGTAGCAAAATAATAATAATAATAGTAATAATAATAATAATAATAAAAACATTTATTGTGATGTTATTCTTATGAAATGTTTATATATTTTTATTTATTTGTTAATCTACATATTTGCATATATTTTTAAGTCTGTCTGAAATGGTGATCAGCAGATATTAACATTCGTTACTTCAGGGTGTCAGAATTTGGGGTCACTTTTATAATTTTTTATATTACTTTATTTATGCTAAAAAACTTCTGTAGTAAACATGTATTTTTTTAAGAGAGAGAGAGAGGGTCTTGCTCTATCACCCAGTCTGAAATACAATAGCATGATTATGGCTCACTACAAGCGGCATGCACCACCATACCCAGTTATTTAAAAACATTTTTTTTGTAGAGACAAGGTCTCACTTTGTTGCCCAAGTTGGTCTCGAACTCCTGGCCTTAAACAATCCTCCTCTTCAGCCACCCAAAGCTCTAGGATAGTAGGCAGTGAGCCACCACATCCAGCCAAACTCGACATCTTTAATTTAAAAAGTAAGATATTCCTCCAAACCCAAAAAGCCAAAAATGAAAAAAAAAAATCTGAACTCAAAAGATATAAACTGTTAGAACATTTGGAAAATGTCTAGGAAGAAAAGAATAGACTACCCACCTGGGAAGAAAAAACTAAAGTGTGGTGTCTGAAATATGAAACACCTGAAAACTTTGAAACATTATCTCTAGAGTCCTTCAGTGGAGAAAAAGAGCTTCTTATTCAGGAGTTTGATACCAAACAATGTGGTCATTCATATATAAAGGCAACAGAAAAAACAATTCAAGTGCACAAGGGCTCAGAAAGTACACCATCCAACCACACTTAAAGCTTGAATACCTACATTTGGCGATCACTAAATGAATTAGTTCTGAAAGCTCACAAATTAAAATGTGACCATATAAAAGGACCAGTAGTTTATCTACTGCCAAAAGTGAATTCTAATGGGCCAAGCCCCAACCACGGAAATACACTCAGGGACACTGACCAGCTTCCCAGCACAAGTTTACTCCTACAGGTCTGGTTTCCCTGTAGATTTCAGCAATCCTGGGAAAACCTGAGATTTCAGCAATCCTGGGAAACCTTGGCAATGTGAGAGAATATAATGGCACAGTAATAAAACCACTGTGCTATAATCATGGTCCACTTACAAAAATAAATGGCCTGACATTTCTACTTCTGAGTAAGATACGATAAGTAATTAGAAAATCCAGACTTTTGAAAGCAATTGGAACTATGGAAACTAAAATTCTAGAGGGAAGAAGATGAACTGAAGATCAAATGGGGGTAGCGACCTATTCTGAAAGTGGCTAGAGGTGAGAATCTGGGCTTGTCCCAAGCATAGGGCCACTGATGTGGGACAGAGAAACCAACAGAGCTTTTGGTCCTCATGCAGGGAAGTAAAGATGAAATTGTAAACTTAAGAGACTTACAAACACATAGATGATTTCCCTCTCAATGTCAGAATTCCAAAGCTGTGTTGATCAGGAGGACTTAAAAAAAAAAAAAAAGGAAATTTCTGAAAGGCAAAATGGAATTTTCTGCATTCTCTTGGTGCTTTAGAAAAATACCTGACAAGTACAAGACCCCTAGAGAGTTAAAAAAAATCCCTGGAGGGAGTAAGTAATTGGTATTAATGAGCTGAAACTGTTTTTTTGGTAGGGAGAATGTGCTAATCTGGGTTAACATAAAGGGTAAGAATCCAGGTTCAGCCCATAGCAGAGTTACATGGGGCCCGAGTGACAAAACTGGAGACTTTAGAGACCTCAAATAACAGAATATTTGTCGAATTTTGCAGTTTCATGGAAGGAAGGAAAAAGAGATAACCCTAAAACCTTTAAAAAGTAGAGTACAGATCCCATCAGTCTCTCATTCCTAAGACAAATAACGGCTACATTCTCCAATGAAAGCCAAGAGGAGCCACAGCCTTGGAAAGGGGAAAGACAGGTAGACTGGCTCTTCCCTAAACTGTAGCTCAGGCTTGACCCAGATTTAGTCCCTAGTTGAATCAAGGGAATCATCTCCATACTCTCTTTTCCAGGCAGAGGAAAAAGTGAACATTCTCTCTGATGGAAAGTGGCATTTTGTGGTGTCTCTACCATATTTTCTTAAAGAAACAAAGTCCTGTGTTCAATAACAAATTACTAGGCATGCCAAGACACAGAATCCATAGGACAAATATGAAGAGAAAAAATAGCCAATAAACGCAAACTCATAGATAATCCAGATACTGAAGTTAGCTGAATAAGATGGACATCCTAGAACTAAAAAATATAATACTGAAATTAAGGATTCAATAGATAGGTTTAACAATAGATGTATCTAACATAAGAAGGATCAGCAAATTTGAAAATAGTTTACTAGAATGATCCAAACTGAACCACAGAAAGAAAAAAGAATGGGAAAAAAATAATGACCTTTCTACATCATGGCAATAATCAATTAGAAAATGTTGTCTTTCTTAAAAAGCTCATTCACATTGAAATGTGAATAATAAAGTACCTAGGATTAAACCAGGAAAGAAATGTATGAAAAATTTATGAAGCCAGATGTAAAAATTTACTAAAGAAAACAAAAGAATACATGAATAAATGGTGAGATATATCATGTCCATAGCTAGGAATACAATATTAAAATATATAAGTTTCACCTAAATTAATCTACATATATAAAATTTCAATCAAAATGCCAGTAAGACTTGAAAATATACTTTATGAAAAGAAAAATATACTTTATGAAAAGATGGAGGATTTAATAAATGGTAAGGAACTTCACTTGGGGAAAATGGTCTTCTATTTCAACATTCGCTACAGTCTCACTCCTCTATATTTATATTTCTATATATAAATTTCCTCTCCCTATAAATGTTCTAGATTATACCTTGTACCATGTACCATAGATTATAGCATGTACATTATTCTGTATACAAATAAGTAGAACCCTTGATGGACAAGAAATGTGGGGGGAAAATTAAAAGACAATTGATCAAGGGCAACTGACAATGCTTAGTTGGCATGCTGCAGCACAATTATCCTGGTGAGAAGCCACCCCACATTTCTCCCTCACTCCCAGTTGGACTAGGCAAACAGTGTTTGCCATCAGGTGGGATGAGTGACTATGAGAGATTATTTTGGAGAAGGTCTACGTCTCCACAGGGACAGAGAAACATCCAGGAAGATTGGAGAATATCAACTCTTAAAGAAGAGGCAATGAGGAACCACATGATGGGTTATACTAGAAAAGAGTTTAGCAGAGTAGGTGGTTACAAGGTCACTTATGAAAATTAATGTACATTACATTAGCAAAATCAGTTAGAAAATGTATAAGAAGAAAGCTATCCTGTTTAAAATAAAAACAACCATAATGTAATTAGAATTAAGCATCATAAACAACATGCAAGGTCTTTATAGAGAAAAGAATAAGGCTTTTTTGAGATACATAAAAGAAGACTTGAATAAATGATAATTTTCTCCAAATTAGTCTTAAAATCAATGCCATCTCAGAAGGATTTTACATGATGTTTGACAAGCTGATTCTAAAATTTGTAAGGAATGCTAAATAAGCTAGAGTTGTGAAATTTCTGAAAACATAATAACAGATTGCATATTTTATACTCAAATATATCTGTGTTTTATATCAGATATAAACTATATTAAAAGGTAGTCAGAGTAAAGTATTGTAATACTAATCCTAGGTTAAACAAATAAATTAATGATCTTGACAATCTAGAAGCAGCCACAATTTTATATGAAAAAATAACTTATGAAAAGGTTACCATTTCAAACTATTAGGAAAAGCATATACTGTAACAATCAATATTGATGCACTTAATAATCTATAGAGAAAAAAAGTAGAATTAAGATTCTTTTTTGAACCAAATTCATTTATTTAAAAACATTTTAATTTCTAGATTTGTCTTTGCTTGGTATTATTCTCCTGTGTGTAGGAAAACACATACTGATGTTCATTGAATCATGGTTTGTAGTAATAAAGAACTGAAAACAAACTAAATATCTATCAAATAAATTTTCTTAAATCAAATATTCTTTTTTTTTTTTTGGGGGGACGGAGTCTCGCTCTGCCGCCCAGGCTGGAGTGCAGTGGCCGGATCTCAGCTCACTGCAAGCTCCGCCTCCCGGGTTCCCGCCATTCTCCTGCCTCAGCCTCCGGAGTAGCTGGGACTACAGGCGCCGCCACCTCGCCCGGCTAGTTTTTTTTTTTTTTTTTTTTTGTATTTTTTAGTAGAGACGGGGTTTCACTGTGTTAGCCAGGATGGTCTCGATCTCGTGACCTCGTGATCCGCCCATCTCGGCCTCCCAAAGTGCTGGGATTACAGGCTTGAGCCACCGTGCCCGGCCCAAATATTCTTAAAACATCAACCATACCATGGAATACCAGGCAGTAACTTTAAAAAAAAAAAACACACACATGTAGGTACTAATATTGACTAATACTCAAGAATATTGCTAAGTGAAAAATACAAGTTTTGGTCACTAAAAGTAAAAGTAACTATACAATAAGTGTAATTTTAAAGAAAGTTGAAGAAAAATGTGATATATATATATTATACGACCTTTTTTTGAAAACACATAAATAACAAATATATGTACGATGTGTATTTTTTTTTAAAAAAAAGCAACTTATAAATAAATTTAAAAACATGTAACAATGGATACCTCTGAGGAGTAAAACATTTTCTCCTGGAGAACAGGAGAAGTAGGAGTGAGTGGCATGGGCACTTTATATCCCCTCTTACTTGCTTTTAATAGTATTCTTATACTCCTTAAATGTTTTTAAAAATAAAGGTGCTATATGGTATTATTAAATAAATTATTGCAACACTTCAGTTACACATGTATTTGTATGGACATGGATTGAACAGAAAGAGAGAAATGTATGTTCATGTGCAGTAAGCTCCCTAGCAAAAACTCCATCTTTTGTTTATTTATTTATTTATTTTTTGTTTTGGTGGAAATACCCCAGTTGTATAGAACGACCTCTCTCACAGGTAGGGAAGTATGCGTTGTTGGAATAAGTCAATCATCATATCCCATTCACCTGGTCACAGGGATAGACTCATGGTTGAATTTATACTCCAATCAGATAATTTTGCTGAGGTTTTGAAGAAAGAAATGCAATTTCTTTTCCTCTGGACTTGGTTGATTGAGAATGAGAGACTCAGGAATGCTGTCCATATCGTTTATAATGAAGAAAGCCAGTAGAAGAATGAATACCTTTATGATGGAGAGAAACTGATCACTAACAGTATAGCTTAAGCCACTGGATCAAACTGCTCCTGATTTCTGTGTAGGTCAGTACATTACCTGTAGTTATTGGCCAAGCTGTTTTAACTAGTTTTCCTGTCTCTTGCAAACAAGAGTCCTATTTGTAAGATTCTGAGTAAAAAACTTTTTGGCAATTAAAACAAATTTAATGTTATAATAGTATAGCTATTATAGGAAAATGGAAAGAGGAAAATTTCCAATGGTTTCCTGTTTCCTGCAGAATAAATATTACAACCTTCAGGTGTTGTTCTGCCAAGCCATATTGGAGCCTGAGGCAAAGGAAAAGTTAGTACTATTGATCCAGTCTTTATTTAAAATCTTGTTCATCATGAGTGTTTTTGCATTGACTTTGTTTTTTTAAAATATTGCATTAAAACGTTAGTTATCTTTATTACTGAGTTGTTTTGGAGTTTCCCTTAAGTTTTGTGCCTGAGGCAAATACCTCACTCTCCTCACCTTAGTCGTACATAGCCTTGCACCCAGACTCCTTATCATCTGAAGTTATCCTAATTATGCAATGGAGTAAGCACTGTGGTACACCAGCTGATTCCCACCAGCCCTTTAAGGGGTTTATTCTCATACTATTGACACTATGGAAGGCTGACATCTGGCATCTGAGTACCCACTCCAGGCACTTGCCTTTAACTGAAGAGAGACACCTTGTTAATAGCCATGCTCTCTTCGCCAGGGCAAGCCACACAATGAAAAATTGATGTGCAGCAATTCTTCAGGGCCATCCTAAATTCTAGAGCTTCCTGAGGTGATTGGCTGCAGCTACACTACAGCCCAGATTCTCTCTCTGTCCAGTCCTCCTGCCTTCATTTCCCTACAGATGTTGATTCTAAGAGCACTCACCTGTAAATGTCTTGCATGCATATCTCTGTCTCAGGGTCTGCTTTCCAGGAAAGCAACCAGCAACACCAATCTAATCTCCCATCACCCTCAACAAACATCCTGAACGTCTTCCAAGGCCATCCCCCTTGTCTTCACACTATGCTCACTCAGGAATCTAGTTTTAGTGCATTGTCCCCCTTGCCTCTAAATCCCTCATTTCTCTCCTTGGCCTTTTCAATTCCCACCATCTTCAAGACATACCGCAAGGCCCACCTCCTCCACAAATGCCTTGCCTAACACCTATATTCCTACCTGATTCATATTATACTCAAATATATATTCAAAGAATCAATGAGCTTTCTTCTTCCCTACCAGCATTTGCCTATTTTTTCTGAATCTCTTGGTCATAGTTATAGGAAGATCTTTAACATCAGGCTATACCACTGCTGCTCCCAGAGTGAGCAGTCCTTTCTTTTTAAGTCCTGGTTGCCCCTACTCCTTTGTGTTTGCTGACCTGGCTATGTCCACCCATTCACAGAATGAACTGAGTTCCTTGTGCAGCCTGTTTCCATCTCTTTGGCAGGTTGGAAATGCATTTCTTACTTAACCTGCATGAGAAGGGCTTTCTGAAGTATCACTTTGCAACTCTTGAGGACTTGATAAGGATTTCCTGTCACTTAAATATATTTTTTGTCTAATAGCATAATACTTTAAAAAATAGTATATGTAAAATTGTATGATGATTTTATAAAGAGTAGAGGAGGCTGCAATTAAAGAGACAAGGAATTGTTTTCTTAAAATCCTGAAAATCCAATGTACATTTATAATATAAATTGTACTACTACTGTCCCTAAGATCTCATATAATACATTGAATCTAAATTCAATTTAGCATGTCTCACAATTCCCCTATAAAGGATGAAAACCAATGACTGATAAACTCCCTGAACAAGTAAAATCTATTTCCTATAAGAAGAGATTTTTTCTTATGATTGTACCAATAACATTTTCTATGGCATTGGCATTGACAGTTTACAGGATATTTTCACATACATTATTTTTATTCTATTTAATTCTCAAAACAGCCCTGTGATTTAGGTTAACCTGAATTTTAAATACAAGGGGAAATGATTCTCAGGGAGGGATTATATGTCTGATATCAGACAACTAATAAGAGACCAAATGGAGTCTTCAATCCTGCTCTTCTGGCTCTAATGTTTTTTCCACTATTTGCTGTGCCTTCAACTGGATACAACTACTGGGGCTTTATCACCAAGTTGTTTGCTTGCAAAATGGGGCTGTTGTCTTGGGTACCAGTTCCCAAGAGGAAACTCAGGGACTCATCCTGATCAAAGGGAGCAACTAAGAGGCTAGTGGTTCTCTCAGAAGTCAGAATGATGTGCTTTTTCTTTTCTCCATGTGGGACAAAGATATTAGCAACTGGGTAGGAAATTTATCTCTAAAAGGGTGAGACAAGCAAGAGTTTTCTCAATGGCTAAGTATTATAAATACCTCAGCCTCAGAATAGGGAAGAGATCACTCCTCTAGAGTATACGATCCTCAATTATGAGGCATTTCCATGAGGAAAAACTAGATTCTATTTTTAATGTGAATTGTTGAAGCTTAGAGGCAATTAGCCCAAACTCCACTCATTTCCAGAGAGTTCTGAGGAACAGGAATAGAACACCACCACCCAAATATAGCTATAGTTAGTTTTTCCAATCAGCTTCTTCACCCCTAGGATTCTACCAGGTTCTCTAGAGTACATATACAAAAACAAAAACAAAAACAAAAAAACGATGGCGGTAATGTACCATAGCAGATGTTACGGTGCCAAGGCTTTCCATATTAGCCAACAGAATTGTACAGCAAGTATCTCCAACTCTCTGCCCAAGGGCTTTCTCTGGCAGAGGCAGTTTGCCTTAGACTACAGAAGGGGCAGATCAAAAAATGTAGTGAGGAAAGGAGGGACTCATACCTCATCAAATCATGGATAGGGTTGGTAGATAAATGCCCCCACTTTCTTTGCCTCTAGGATGGAACAATTCTGAGGTGTGCTCTACCCTAGCTCTCACAGATCCTTAGATCATATAAGCATTAAGGTTAGAGAGTTGCAGGTCCAGGCTAACATGAATGGCAGACATTTTCTAAGGCCTATTGTAAGGAAGCAAAACCCTAATGGATATCATCAAACAAGAGCTCATAGGCAAAGAAGGTTAGAAACAGACATCAAGATACTGTGGAAGGATGTGTAGCCTAGGAAACCGCAAGAGAACAGCAGGGATGTGCACAAAAAAATAGCAGCTCCTGGAGGAAGAACCAGAGAGGGGAAGACTCAGGCTAGAAGATTTCAGGCCTGAGAACTATATTCTGAATCTGAATTCTGTATTCTCTTGTGTTGGTCTGTTTCTTCTTTATCGGGGGAAACCAGCCCCCAATATTTCATGTAGGTTCTTTTCTATTTCCCTAAGTGTTGGCCAGTCTGAGAAATAAAGGGAAAGAGTACAAAAGAGAGAAATTTTAAAGCTGGGTGTCTGGGGGAGACCTCACATGTCAGCAGGTTCCATGGTGCCCCCCAAGCCACAAAACCAGCAAGATTTTATTAGTGATTTTCAAAAGGGGAGGGAGTGTATGAATAGGGTGTGGTTCACAGAGATCACACGCTTTAAGGGCAACAAAAGATCACAAGGCAGGAGGTCAGGGCGAGATCACAAGGTCAGGGTGAGACTAGAATCACTAATGAACTTCCATGTACCACTGTGTACACATTGTCATTGATAAACATTTTAACAGGGTTCAAGAGCAGAGAAGTGGTCTGACTAGAGTTTGCCAGGCTGGAATTTCCTAATCCCGGCAAGCCTGGGGGCACTGCAGGAGACCAGGGTGTGTTTTATCCCTATCTACATCAGTATAAAGGCAGATACTCCCAGGGTGGCCATTTCGGAGGCTTCTCCTGGGAATGCATTCTTTTCCCAGGGCTGTTAATTATTAATATTCCTTACTGGGGAAAGAATTCAGCGATATTTCTCTTACCTGTTTTCGGTGATAAGAGAAATATGGCTCTGTCTTGCCTGGACCACAGGTAGCCAGACTTTTAAGGTTATCTCCCTTGTTCCCTGAAAATCACTGTTATCCTGTTCTTAAGATGCCCAGATTTGACATTGTTCAAACACACAAGCTCTACAAACAATTTGTGCAGTTAACACAATCATCACAGCGTCCTGAGGTGACATTCATCCTCAGCTTATGAAGATGACTGGATTAAGAGATTAAAGTATGACAGGCATAGGAAATCACGAGAGTATTGACTGGGAAAGTGATAAATGTTCATGAAATCTTCACAGTTTGTGTCCTTCTGCCATGGCTTCAGCCAATCGCTCCATTCAGGGTCCCTGACTTCCTTCAACACTTCTTTACCAACAATATTTTATTGTTGTGGCTTTGTAGCAGGTATATCTGGTTTCTCCTTATAATTTTTCTTCTTTCTAATAATTAACTTGGTTATTTGCATATAAAGTTTAGAATAAGTTTATCAGACTTCTCAATAGCTCCACTTGGACTTTTAATGGATTGTTTTGAATTTATAGAGTCATTGGGTGAAAATTGACATTTATATTAATTTGTCTTATCAGAATACCTCTTTGTCCTTTAGTTTTAAATTTCTACATAGAGATGTTTCTTTTTAGAAAGTTAATTCCAATATAGTTATAGTTTTGATGCCATTATAAATAGAATAAAGTATAATATATTTTCTAGATGGTTATTTTGGGGATACATTTTAAAACATTTCTTATAGGAGGATCTTATATTCAGCAACTCTGCCAAACTCTCTACTTAATTCATGTTGATTTTTTTTAGTTGTTCCCAGTATATAATAATATCATTTGCAAATAACAGTTTATCTTTTTCCTTCAAATTTCCTTCAAATCCTTTCATATTTTACTCATGAATATGCATACAAATATCATAAATAAAATATTAACCACCTTAATGGAATTTTACTTTTAATTAAAATAGTGATATATTCTGGTCAAGTTGGGTTTATTCCAAGAGTGCAAAGAGAGTTGAACTCAGGAAAATTTTTATATGTACTTCACCACTTTGGTAGATAAGAGGAGAATATCCTATAATGACTTTATTGATTTAGAATATATATTAGATAAAATGTGTTCAATCTTTAACAAAGATCAAAAGTTTCCAAGATCCAGAATAGCCAAAGTCATCCTGACCAAAAAGAACAAAACCAGAGGCGTTACTCCACCTCACTTCGAGTCACACTACAAAGCCGTAGTGACCAAAGCAGCATAGTACTAGCACAAAAACAGAAACATAGAACATTAAACAGAATAGAACACCCAGAAAATAAATCCATGCATTTATAGTGAACCTATTTTTAACAAAATACCGAGAACATACAATGGGGAAAGGACAGTTTTCAAAAAATTATGCTGGGAAAACTGGATGTCCATATGTACAAGAACAAAACTAGATCCCTATTTATCACCATATATATATGTGTGATATGTATCTCACTATATACATATATAAAATGAAAATGAATTAAAGACCTAAAACTAGGATCTGAAACTACTAAAAGAAAACTTTGAGGAAACACTTCAAGACATTGGTCTAAGCAAAGATTTTTTTAGAAAGACCTCAAAAGCACAGGCAAGCAAAGCAAAAATGAACAAGTGGGATCACATCAAGTTAAAAAAATTCTGTACAGCAAAGGAAACAATTGACAAAGTAGAGAAACAACTGACAGAATGGGAGAAAATATTTACAAACCACTCATCTGACAAAAGATTAATAATCAGAATACAGAAGGAGCCCAAACAACTCAGCAGGAAGAAAACAACACAAATTTAAAATGGGCAAAAGACCCGAATAGACATTTCACAAAAGAAGATATACAAAATGGCCAAGTAGGCAAAAATGCTCAACATCACTAATCATCAGAGAAATGCAAGTCAAAACTATTAACAAGATATCATCTCATCCCAATTAAAATGGCTTTTATCCAAAGGACAAGCAATAATAAATGCTAGTGAAGATGTGGAGAAAGGGGAACCCTCATACTTAGTTGGTGGGAATATAAATTAGCACAGCCACTACGGAGATTCCTCAAAAAACTAATAGAACTACCATATGATCCACAATACCACTTCTGGGTATATATCCAAAAGAAAGGAAAACTAGATATTGAAGCAGTATCTGCACCCCCGTGTCTATTGCAGCACTACTCACAATAGCCAAGATATGGAATCAACCTAACTGTTCATCCACAGATGAATGATAAAGAAAATGTAGTACATATACACAATGGAATACTATTCAGTCATAAAAAATATTGAAATCTTGTCATTTGCAACTACTTAGAGAGAACTTGAGGACATTATATTAGGAGAAATAACCTAGGTACAAAGGCAAATAGCTCATGTTCTCACTCCTATGTGAGAGCTTTAAAAATTGAACTCATGGTGATACAGAACAGAATGATGGTTATCAGAGGTAGAAGGTTAGTGGGGGGATAAAGAAGGGATAGTTAGTGGGTATAAAAATACAATTAGTTACAATGAATAAGTACTAGTAGTTATAGACAGCACAATAGGGTGACTATAGCTACCAACAATTTATTGTATATTTTAAAAGAAGTAAAATAGTTGAATCGAAATATTCCTAACACAAAGAAATAATAAAAGCTTGAGTTGATAGACACTCCCAATTACCCTGATTTGATCATTATACACTGTATGCTTGCATCAAAACATCACATGCACCCCACAAATATGTACAACTATTATGTACTCATAATAATTTAAAATTTTTTAGGTCTCAGCAAAGTAAGGTAAGAAGGGAACACCTTTAAATTAATAAAGGTTTGCATATGATTTCTCCCATTCTGAAGGTTGTTTCCTTTGTTGATAGTTTCTTTTGTTGTGCAGAAGCTCTTACGTTTAATTAGATCCCATTTGTCAATTTTTGATTTTGTTGCAATTTAGATCCCATTTGTCAATTTTTGATTTTGTTGCAATTGCTTTTGTGTCTTTGTCATAAAATCTTTGCGCGTTCCTATGTACAGAGTATTATTGCCTAGGCTGTTGATCTGACAAAGTTCCAATATCCAGCATCTATAAGGAAATTAAATAAATTTGCAAGAAAAGTTAAATAACCCCATTAAAAAGTGGGCAAAGGACATGAAGAGAAACTTTTCAAAAGAAGACTTACATATGACCAGCAAACATATGAAGAATAGCTCAGTCTCACTGGTAATCAGAGAAACGCAAATCAAAACCATAATGAGATAACATCTCACACTAGCCAGAATGGCTATTATGAAAGAGTCAAAAAAATAACAGATACTGGCGAGGTTGCATAGAAGAAGGAACACTTTTACACTATTGCTGGGTGTGTAAATTAGCTCAAACATTGTAGAAGACAGTGTGGCAATTTCTCAAAGACTTAGAGGCAGAAATACCATTTGACCCAGCAATCTCATTACTGGGTATATACCCAAAGGAATATAAATCATTCTGTTATAAAGATACATGTACGCATGTGTTCACTGCAGCACTATTCACAATAGCTAACACATAGAATCAACCTAAATGCTCATCCATGACAGATTGGATAAAGAAAATGTGGTACACATACACCATGGAATACTATCCAGCCATAAAAAAGAACAAGATCATGTCATTTGTGGGAACATGAATGGAGCTGGAGGCCATTATCCTTAGCAAACCAGCACAGAAACAGAAAACCAAATACCACATGTTCTCACTTACAAGTAAGAGCTAAGGCCAGGCGCGGTGGCTCAAGCCTGTAATCCCAGCACTTTGAGAGGCTGAGACGGGCGGATCACGAGGTCAGGAGATCGAGACCATCCTGGCTAACACGGTGAAACCCCGTCTCTACTAAAAATACAAAAAACTAGCCGGGCGAGGTGGCGGCGCCTGTAGTCCCAGCTACTCGGGAGGCTGAGGCAGGAGAATGGCGGGAACCCGGGAGGCGGAGCTTGCAGTGAGCTGAGATCCGGCCACTGCACTCCAGCCTGGGCCACAGAGCAAGACTCTGTCTCAAAAAAAAAAAAAAAAAAAAGAGCTAAGTAATGAGAAGTCATAGATACAAAGAGGGGAACAACAGACACTGGGGCATACTTGAGGGTGAAGGTTGAGAAGAAAGAGAGGATAAAAAAGTAACTATTGGGTACTAGCCTTAGTACCTGGGTGACAAAATAATCTGTACATCAATCCCCTGTGACATGAGTTTACCTATATAACAAAATTTCTTATGTACCTCTGAACCTAAAATAAAAGTTTTAACAAAAAGAAATAAATGTTTAGCTGGAAAAATATAATAAATTGATAAAGGTTGCATCCAAAAAAACATGCAATCAAAATTATACTTAATAGATTAGTTCTGGATGCTTCCCTTTAAGATCCAGAACACTGCAAGAAGGACGATAATCATGACTCCGATCTAACATGATTGTGGAGACTGTGACCAATTCTACAAAAAACGAAAGAAGTGAAATGTACTTTTGATTTTTATTAGAAACGGCCAAACTGTACTCCAAAGTGGTTGTATATTTTGCACTCCCACCAACCATGTATGAGAGGGGTCCGATCGTTTCACTTCCTCCCACACTTCATGTTAGCAGTCTTTTCATCTGTAGCCATTCTAACGGGCGTGAAGTGGCACCCCACGGTAGTTTTAATGTGCATTTCCAGTGTGATTATTGATGTTGGGTACCTTTTCACGAACTTGTTTTCCTTTGTAAAATGTTGAAGTCTCTTGCCCATTTTTAATTAGGTTGTTTGCATTTAAAATTTCTAATTTGTAGGAGTTTTTATATTTTAGGAATCTAAATCCTTTGGCAATATGTAGACAGAATATTTTCTCCCAGTCTGGCTCATTTTTAAATTTTCTTACAGTATTTTTTGATAGCAGACTATAGTTTTAAATCCAATTTAACATTTATTTTATGGTTAGTGCTTTCATGTCTTAGGTAAGAAAAATTTTCCTAAGGGCATGAAAAAATCTTCCTATTCTTTTCTTCTAGTAGTTTTGTGGTTTTGGTTTCTATGTTTGGGTCTATGATCAGTCCCAAATTATTTTTGGGGAATTGTATAAGATTATTTTCCAGTACCCAATTTCTAATATCTAGTTGATATGTCTTTATTTGTCGAAAAGACAGGTCTTTCCTCATTGAAATATCTTGCAGTATCTTTGTCAAAAAATAATTGTCTATACATGTGTAGGTTGTTCATTCTCATTTCATATTTCATTTATCCTTTCAAGTACTGATAGCCATTGGGGTAGTTTTCCATTTCAATGACCACAATGAATAGTGCTAATATGAACATATTCTGATGAACATATGCATACATTTCTGTTGATACCTAACAGAACAGATACATCATAAGGAATGCATATAACTTTAGTAGATATTGACACTTTTTAAAAGTATTTGTACCATAGCTTTACCAACTGTTAATCTTTATCACTTTAGCAATACAAGTGAGTGTATATTTAAACATATTCAAGATTTATTTCTGCTTAAGTGTGTCATACATACATCATATTTGAGCAATGGTCAAACTTCAGAGAAATGTCTATAACATGGTATAATTTTTACTAAGTGGATTAATGAATGATGGCCAATGAATTAATGAATGGATGGCAAATGTGATTGTAGAACACACAACAATTATATCTTCCAATCTATTAATCAAATCTGGAAGTATTTATCAAGTCTCTGTGAGTGCCTATACAGAATGATGCTGATTAATATGCCAGAGCATGTCCCCATCTGTTGTCATCTGCTTCCCAAACCTCCTACACATTTACATGTGTGTACACAATAAGAAGTTTGCCCATGTTTACACAGTATACTTTTCAAGATGTAGTAAATACAGTATTTCACAACATACAAAATTTCACATTTTGAATGGAAGACATTTTCCAGAGAATACGGAGCCTTTGATGTAAGAGAAAGGAAAACAAACAAATAAACAAAAAATCTGTTCTTTGTGATATGGGGCATTAATCTGTGGTGATCTGTCTTTATCAGCCATAGCTACTCCAGAATAGAGTACAATTAATCCTCATTCTGCAATGGCAAGAAATATCATAGATAAGACCAACATGCAAGGCATTCAGTGCATGACCACAGCAAGGACCACTGGGACCTATTTGCTTTTTAAGGTGCCATGCGTCCAAGATTTAAATTAACATTCTCATTACAAACCTGGTTCTCACAAATCCTAGTCAGTATTTCATAATTCAGAAAATAGATTGTGGTATAAAAGGCAACCCTATGGATTTATCCAATGTATAAATAGATTTTGTTTTTCTTTTCCACTCAATTCTTGTGTCCTTGGCCTTTTTCTCTTCTCAGTCTACACTCTCTTTAAGCAATTTCATTTCCTTCAATGGCTTTAGCTAATATCTATATTATCTACAGGAGGATGAATCCCAAGTTCATATATCCAGCTGAGACCTCACCCATCTTTTCCATGTCCACCCACTATAACACCTGTTCCACATTTCTACCTTCAAATGTCAACACATGAAAAACTGAACTGATGATCTTCTCCTTCAAACAACCTCCTTTTTCAGTGTGCCCTACTTATCAAATAGCACCATGATCCACTTGCTTGCTTTTGCCAGTATTACAGGTATCATCCTTGGCACCTCCAGTCACCAGGTCCTGTCATGTAGAAGTCTTAAGAATCTCTTAATTACTCATGTCTCCATATCCTCTGTCACATCCACACTGTTGGCACCATCATCTCTTATCTAGAATACTATAATACACACCTGACTGGTCCACCTACTCTTACCAGATCCCTTCTCCACATTTTGGCTAGAGTAATCTCTTTAAGAACGGAAGTGATGGCACCTCTCCTCTACTAAAATCCTTTACTGCATCCTGTTGTTCTTGGAAGCATACTACCGAAATTGAGAGCCCAGCTCCACCACTCAGTAGCCATGTGGCTCTGAACAAGTTATTCAACCTTCTTGACCTGTTTTCTTAACTGTAAAATGGGAAAGATAATAATATATATCTCATTAGATTGTTGTGGGAAATAAATAACTTAACACATATCAAGTGCTTACAGCAGTGAATCATTTAATGAAAATATTTTGCGGGGGTGGGGATGGGTAGGGAGGAAGAAAAGATTCAAGCCAAAATCTTAATCTGGATTGAAAAATCCTGTATGATCTGCTTCCTACCTCTCGGCTTTACCTTGCTTCTTCACCTTGCACTATTCTCTTCATTCACAGCTGTGTTGTTTTTTAGCTCCTCAAAAATGTCATGCTTTCTATCATTTAACATAGTAGAGTGTTCCCTCTACCTGAACCTCTCTCACCACCAACCAACAATGCCCTAACTCCTATTTAAAATATCTTATCTTCAAGTACAACCTTCCACGCTCACCCCACCCCATCCACACCACATTGGATTTCTCTATCATGTGCTCTGGCTAATGGAATTCATAGAGCTGCTAAAATTTGCTGAATCTTATTGTATTGATATAATAAAAGGCTGTCTTCCTGCTGAAGACCTGTTAAAAACCCTGAAATCTGTTTTCCTCATAAACAAATACACTAAAATAATACACATCATGTCAAACTACAAAGAGAGGTCTGGATGACAGAAAATATATTCCTCTGTCTCAGCAATTTGAATGGTGACTGAAATTTCTTCATAGGTTTGAGATTCAGGGGGCTCAGTCTTCTTCTGTATACTAAATTGCAACTCAGCATTGCCCAAAACCTGTGTACAAAAGGAGCAAATCAATGCTTGCATTGTTGCTTGGGGCTTGAGGAGGAGTGGAAGGCAAATAACCTGATCAGGGTAGAAGTCTTTCCCGTTGAATATTCCAGGCCCTCATCAATTGCTGATTCTGCCAAAGATCAGGATCTTAGAGCACTGCGTCTCCACAGAGCTCAGATTATCTGTAGCTCCCAAATGTTGTCAAACTATATTCCCTCTGCCCCTAAATGATATGAAACTAAATGTTGGTAGAAAATTGAATTAGTACAGCTTTGATCATTCACGGACATCTCTTTCCAACTAGGTTAGTGGCTGAGTGAGAGAGAGAAGTTTTAAAGCATGAAGAGAGGAACAAACCTGTTAGACTTGATTAGCTATTATCAGTGGAAATTAGTCTGAAAATATTCTGTCCCTCAAAAGCTGATTTTTATCATAATGATTTACATGTTTAGCTTTCAAAAATAGTTTCCAATTCTTAAAGAAATATGTCCTCTCAAATGGCCAGTTCTATTTACACCTTGCTTTATAGCAAATTAATTGGAAAACTAAAAGCAATATTGAATTACAAAACACTTATTCATACTACACGTTTTAATAAAATTTTCTTGCCTACAATTCCTAGTTAGTGCCGCAATAATCCTTTTTTAAACAAATGGGAACAGTTCTGTTAAACTGCAGATTTTGTGTGTGTTTGTGATTGAGCCAGGGAAATAAAATTGATAAATTTTTACCTTTTGGAATGAAATTAAAAGCACTGGCAGCTTAACATTACAAAATGAATACCTATCAGGGAATGTGAGCAGCCTCAGCCCAAGTTGAGCTCTGAACATACTGGCATTTGAATCCTGTTATGAAGCCAGGTCACAGCCTGTGGAGCAGGACCTAGGATTTGTTCCAAGACCAAAAGTACAGATTCTCAGAGGAAGCCAAGCTTACATCAGTAAATGCCAGAACGCTTTCCTTCACTATCCAGGAAGGTAAGCCCTGGGTTTCAGGTGAGCTTGAACATTTTTTCAGAGGCAGCTCTTCAGTTGAGGCTGGGAGCAGCAGAATGAGGGAGGAAGAAGTAGTGTGTGCTTGCTGTTAATATTTCCTGGGAGTCTGCCTAGAGACCTCTTCTGCTGAGTAGGTTTAAGTCCCCAGAAAGCTCAAGCTTAGTATGTATGCCTTGCTAGGTGAATAACACCTAAAGTCTAAACTTCATGGGCTCAACTGAGTACATTCCCAGTTGAATGCAAGCTCCATGAGAGGAGGTACAATGTCTATTCAACACTGTATTCCCACTGCCTAGAACAGTGTTTAGGATGTAGCAAGCACTCAATAAATTCTTATTGGATAATTGTTGGTTTAATCAATACAGAACATAGGGTATGATACAACAAAGTAGATATTTAGTTTTAGTGATCATTTTCCACCAAGAAAGGCTAAAATTACTTCAATAAAATGCAACTATGGTGGTTGTGGAGGTATGCTGTTTTGATCCCCCTTAGAAAAGTAACTTGCTTATTTATCTCCAAAGTCTACAGTTCTAAGTATCTTCATGTTCTACTTCAACTTTTCAGCCAGACCATGTTCTTCCCAAGTAGCCCCAAGACAAAGAAAGAATGGGTCTGGCCACTTCTTTCAAGTGTGAGATTCCTCTAATAGGCAGTCTTTGCTTTAGAGATCATGACTGAATTGGCTGAAACCTCATTAGACCTGTCTTGTGGTTTAAAGCTCTTATTGCCCAATCCTGCTTCCACTCCACTTTCCTTTTCAGATGTCATATCTTCACGCAGTCTGAAACCTTTACTACAATTCTGCTGTTTCTCCATTATTATCTTTCAAGGTTTTTATCTACTAATAAGTCTCTTGTAATCCTAGCTCTGTCTCAACATTTCCTTCCTAAAGGACCTTGCTGATAGAGAGGAGGCAGAGCCTAGTAGTCTCCCTGAGTTCAGGTGAAGTTAGGAGTTCAAGGAGACAAGTTGGTTTGAATTTGCAGGGGAGAGTACCAGACAGGAGAGAGATGCATAGCCAGATGACTCCAAAAATTTGCAGTCTTTCTTGAGTATTCAGTTAAGCACTGATCAGATAAACACTGTGTAAGGAACCAACCAACTCAAGTTCAGAAAAGAAAGCACCTAAAAGAATGAGTAGAAATAATCCCTGCAGTTGAAATGTGAACGTATATAATTCCTGTTCCTATCAGCCAGAGTGAAAAATCTCTTAATACACGGGTCAATAGGTAGAATTACCCCATAAGGGTCTTGCCTTAGCAGTAGAGTAAAATGTGCCCTAAACTAAATGCAGCTTTTACGCTACCTGACAAAGTTTTAATGCAATACCTAAAATGATCAAACTGTTTCCACGTAAACAGACTGCATCACAGAACAAAGTTCAATAGTATTTATAAGAATATGAGAAGTACCAGCACCTAACAAGGTAAGATTCAGAATGTATGGCATCCACTTAAAAATTATGATGCATGCAAAGAGGCAGGAAAATATCACTTATAATAAGGAGTGAAATAAAGCTGATTTAAAAATTATAGAATGAGAGCCTTAAATAGACAACAAAAATTAAGCATTAATTATATTGCATACGTTTATGAAGCTAGAAGAATGAACAAAACATTAATTGGTTGGCTGGGCACAGTGGCTCACACCTGTAATCCCAGCACTTTGGGAGGCTGAGGCGGGCAGATCAAAATGTCAGGAGACTGAGACCATCCTGGCTAACATGGTGAAACCCTGTCTCTACTAAAAATACAAAAAATTAGCCAGATGTGGTGGTGGCGCCTATAGTCCTAGCTACTCGGGAGGCTGAGGCAGCAGAATGGCGAACCCAGGAGGCGGAGCTTGCAGCCAGCCGAGATCGTGCCACTGCACTCCAGCCTGGGTGACAGAGCGAGACTCCATCTAAAAAAAGAAAAAGAAAAGAAAAAAAGACACTAATTTGTTAAAATGAAAGTAAGAAAAAATATATATCATGCTAACACTCATCAAAATAATAAAGTCTATATTCATATCAGGCAAAATAAGTTTCAAGGAAAAAAATTACCAGGAAAACAAGAGGTTCATTTTATAACAGCAAAAGGGTTAATACATTAAAAAGGCATAATAATCCTATATATTCATGCACCTAATAGCAGAGCTGCAAAATGCATGAAGGAAAGTGTATAAAACTACAAAGAGAAACAGATTAAACCAAAATTACATTTACAGGTTTCAACATTCATTTTGCAATAATTGATCCAATGAATAGACAGAAAATTAATAAAGATACAGAAAATTTGAGCAACACTATTAGCCAACGAGATCTAATGGACATTTATGGAACACAACACCCAAAATATCAAAATATACAGTTTTTTCAAGTACACATGGAACAGTTTCAGAAAACAGACTATATTCTGGGCAATAAAATAATCCTCAATATAGTTAAAAGGATTAAAATTATACACAGGAAGTTTTTGAACCACAGTGGAATTAAGTTACAAATCAACAACAGAAAGGTATTTGGGAAATCCCTAAATAATTAGAAATTAACTAACACATTTCTAAATAATCTATGAGTTAAAGACAAAATCAAAAAAGAAGTTAGTAGTTTCTATGAACAAAATGAAAATAACACATTTCAAAAATAATGAATGTCACAAAAGCAGTACTAAAATTTATATCACTAAACATCTATATTAGAAAAAAGAGAATTACCAAATCAATTACCACAGCTTCTACCTTAAGAAATTAGAAAAAGAGGAGCAAATTAAATACAAAATAAACAGAAGAAATAATAAAGATTAGAGTCGAAATCAATAAATAGAAAACAGAAAACAACTGAGAAAATAAATGAAACAAATAGAAGAAAATAGAAATTATCAATATCAGAAATATGACATGCGACATCATTATGATTTTACTGATGTGAAAATAATAAGAATATATTAATTATTTTATGCCAATGAATTTGACTATTTAAATGAAATGGATACATTTCTTGAAAGACCCAAAATATCCAAGCTCACCCAAAAAGAAATAGATAATTTCAATAGCTCTATATCTTATTAAAGAAGTTGAATTTTTACTTAAAATATTTTCCACACACACACAAATCTTCATATCTAGACGGCATCACTGGCAAATTCTACTAAATACTTAACAAAGAAATAGCAATGATTCTACACAAATGATTCCAGAATACTAAAGAGAAGGGAATATATTCTTACTCATGCTATAAAGCAAAAATTGTACTGATAGTTAAAGGCATTACAAAATAAGAAAATTATAAACCAATATTGCTCATGAAAGAAAAAACATTTCTTACTAAGTTTTAGCAAATTGAATTCACTAATAAGAAGGATAATATAACATGGCAAGGTGAATTTTGTCCTGGCAATGCAAAGTTGGTTTAACATTTAGAAATAACACATTTCACCACATTGAGAAACCAAAGGAGAAAGGCCAAATGATCATCCCATAGAGGCAGATATAGAATGTGACAAAATCTGGCCGGGCGCAGTCGCTCACACCTGTAATCCCAACACTTTGGGAGGCTGAGGCAGGCAGATCACAAGGTCAGGAGATCGAGACCATCCTGACTAACATGGTGAAACCCCGCCTCTACTAAAAAAATACAAAAAAATAGCGGGGTGTGGCGGTGGGCGCCTGTAGTCCCAGCTACTCCGGAGGCTGAGGCGGGAGAGTGGCCTGAACCTGGGAGGTGGAGCTTGCAGTGAGCCAAGATTGCAGCCACTGCACTCCAGCCTGGGCGACAGAGCAAGACTCCATCTCAAAACAAAAGAGAAAATGTGACAAAATCCAATGTGCATTTCTGATTAAAAAATTTCAACCAACTAGCAGAGCAGGGAATTTCCTCAACCTGATACATGTTTACTTTAACAGTGCATTTTATACTTTCATTTGTTTTTGTTACTAATTAGCATTATTTTATTTGAAAGGCAGGTCTAGTGGTGATGAATGCCCTCAGTTTCTGTTTGTATGGATATGCATTTATCTCCCCTTCATTTCTGACGGACAGCTTTTCCAAGTACAGTATTGTTGGTTGGATGTCTTTTTCCTTTCTGCACTTCCTATATATCATCCCACTCTCTTCTGGCCTGCTTTCTGCTAAAAAATCTACTGATAGCCTTGCAGGCATTTCTTATGGGACAAGTTGCTTTTTGCTTGTTGCTTTCAAAATTATTTTTCTTTGACTTTGGTAGTTTGATATATGTCTCTGTGTAGTCTTTTTGGGTAGATTCTGCTTCAGGACCTTTGAACTTCATGAACCTAAATTTCCATATCTTTCCCAAGATTTGGGAAATTTTCAGCCATTTTTTAAAAATAAGCTTTGTGTTCCTTCCTTCCTTCTTCTTCTAAGATTCTCATATACACATATAATTTTGCTTGATGATTTCCTATGAATCTCATAGGATTTTGTCTTTGTTCATTTGTATTGCTATAACATCATCATTCCTGAAACTGGATAATTTATAATGAACAGAAGTTTATTTGGCTCACACTACTGGAGGCTGGGAAGTCCAAGATTGAGGGGCTACATTTCTTTTATTGCTTCTTAGCTGGGGACAGGGGAGTCTTAGTATTGTATGCATTCTCTTGATCCTGCAATGCCAGGCTGGGCACTGATGGTCCCCCATTTATCTTCCCTAGGGCAGTCCCTTGAAGTAATTAAGGTTAAGGGCTTTCTCTCAAACCAGCAGAGTTGAGCCAGCTGTCAGCATGTGCCTGTGCGTGATCTGCAGAAGTCTGCACACATCGTCTGCAGGAGTGGATGTAGGGCTCCAGTCACAGTGAGAGTGGGGCGGGGGGCACATGGAATGCTGAGGGAACATATGGGCTAGTTGAAAGTGTCTACAGATGATGTATCCTTTGAAGTTAGAGAGCTTGCCTCTTGGTAGTGTTCATGAGGTAGTTATTAGAAACCATGACTCTTTGTTGAGTTTCTCACCCAAGTTGTTATGAAAACCCCCATTTTCTCTGCTCCTAGCTGCCTCCAGACTATTCAGCCATGCCAAATTCCTCCATGTTCAGGATGAGGTGAGAAGGAAATAGGCCTCTTGGGCAGTGTCCCTCATGGCTGTAGAAATCCAACATTCACTATACTTTCACTCTCCTCCATAGAAGAAATGGCAGGCTTGAGGGATCTCTCTTGGCACTGAGCTGTGCCAGGTTAGGGGAAGAGTGATACAGGTAATGTGAAACTGTTCTTCTAACCTTCTTCAATGCATTTATTCTTGGGTTTTTTCTTCAAAGAGGGGCTGGATTTTCTTCACTGAACTCTCAGACTCACAAAAAGTTACTCTCATCTGTGAGTGGTTTTTACAATCAATGTTTCTGTAGGAAGATGAGGGTTGAATAGTCTTATTCTGCCATTTTGTTTGTGTCACCCTTCCTGTTAAAATGTTAACAGACCAGATAATTCCACTCCTGGTTATTTACTGAAAAGCAGTAAAGTCAGATGCTTTCACAAACACTTGTACTTAAGTGTTCATATCAGCTTTATTTGTAATATCCCCAAACTGAAAACAATCTATATCAACAACTGAATGAACAAATTGTGATATATTATTACAGTGTGACACTACTCCGCAATAAAAGTAACTCAGCAATAATCTATAGTGACAGAAAGCAGATCACTGCCTGCCTGGAGTTGCGGAGTGTGAATGGAAACAAGGAAGCAGAAAGAGGCAGAAGGAAGATATTACAAAGAAACAGGAGGAAACTTTGGGTGTGGTGGATATATTTATTACCTTAATTGAGATTATAGTTTCACAGGTATTTATGTAACTCAAACTTTAACAAATTTTATAATTTAAGTATGTACAGTTGTAAATTGTATCTCAATTGTACCTCAATTTTTTTTAAAAAAAGGAATTATGTCATTGTGAGTTTTGATTATCCACACTCATCAGAGAAAGGCATAGTACTTTTTCAAACATAGCTTAACACTAAGCTTCTCACTTTCTAACTAATAATTGATTTTCTGATGTATAAATTAGATTCACTTAGTATTAGACCCATTGCTGCATACAACAAAGGGAATTCAATATTGGCTTAAAAACATAATTTTATTTCAAAATTTAAAATGCCCAGAAGTGGGCAGCCAGGGCTGCATAGCAGTTCCACAAAGTTGTCACCAACCAAGGATTCTATAACTTTTATTCCACCATGTGTTAAGATAACTCTTTAAGAACCAGCCATCATAAAGTCATTCCAGCTGGGCGTGGTGGCTCACGCCTGTAATCCCAGCACTTTGGGAGGCTAAGGTGGGTGAATCAAGAGGTCGGGAGATCGAGACCATCTTGGCTAATGCGGTGAAATTCTGTCTCTATTAAAAACCCAAAAATTAGCCGGGCGCGTGGTGGCGGGTGCCTGTAGTCCCAGCTACTCAGGAGGCTGAGGCAGGAGAATGGCGTGAACCTGGGAGGCAAAGCTTGCAGTGAGCCGAGATCCGGCCACCGCACTCCAGCCTGGGTGACAGAGCCAGACTCCATCTAAAAAAAAAAAAAAAAAAAAAGTCATTCCAGCAGCAGGAAAGAGAAAAGAACATAGATGAGCCTGCTTCTCTCTTTCAGGACATTTCCCAGAAGTCACACGTGACACTTTTACCTACATCTCATTCGCCCAAACTGAGTCATATGGCCTTACCTACTGCAAGGAGGCTAAGAAATGTTGTCTGAACTCTAGATGGCCATACAGCCAGCTGAAATGCCAGTACTAAGAAAAAGAGGGAGAGCAGATATAAAGGGGCAACTAGCAGGCTTGGGTTTCCACGTAAATAACTGAAATAAATAATAGAGTGTGAAATATTCCAGTCCTGAAAAAGGAACATTTTAATTCTAAAAATAAAAGATAACTTACACACGTGGCTCTTGTCCACTTACTCTTAATCTCCAATATTCATAAGCAACAATGACAAGCAATTAGCAGGGGATGGGGTGGGAATGACAAAAGCGTTGAATGTTTTTCAGCAGTAACTTCAGTCTAATTTTATCCTATATGATGTCCCTCAACACCCAAGACTGGTATCGCGGGGAAATGAATGATTCGCTATGCCTTATAACAGACTGCCATAGGATAATTTGGCAGTTCTTGTTAGTGAAAATGATTCATAAATCACACATTTTCCCCATTGCATCAATCAAGGATACTCATGAAATGGGACAAGACATATTAAATAGAGGTACAGACCAGTCGAATGTTTTCCTGAAAGAGACTTTTTGTAAACTTCAATGGGCCCATTTTGACATCCACCCTTCCCTTCATCTCTGCCAGGACAGAGTTAATATATCACCACAGAGGCACGAAGTTCCCCCAAAGAATTGTAATTTTCAGATTTAGGAGGGCGTTTTGGCTTGCTTTCGTTACATTCATGGTTCCAACTCTGTTGCTTTCTGGTGAACACAGGGTGGAATCTGCGAATACACGGATAATGTCATTGCTGCTGCACACAACAACAAGCTTAGGGAGGCAGACATGTGGACAATGAATTGAGGTAAGAGTTGGGAGGCAGAGACATACTTACAAGGAATCCATCCTTCTAACCCTTGCCCCTTGGGAAGAGGAGCCTCTGTTTCTAGTGATCAAAGATTATACAATTATGAAAACTCAATATTCCTAAATTGCCTGAATTTCTAAATTCTCTGTAAAAATAGGGAGGAGGAGAAATGAGCAGAAGGAGAGACCACAATATGCTCAACTGCGGCAACATCCTCCTAAAGTTGTTCACTGTCCTTCAATCCTTCTTACAGAATCCATCAGTTCCCATCCATTTACTTGTTCATTCATTTGGGGAAGGATTGAGTGCCTATGGAATGCCAACCAGGGTCTCTCAGAAGTTGGATTATTCTCATTTTTTGAGGACTCTGGTGATATTTAAAAATGAAGAATGGGGCATCCAGAATGATATAGTATGAAAATTAGGGGGCTCGTTCCGAGCAAGACAGTTTAACTATTGAAATATATACATAATTCAATCTTTTAGAGGTTCTAGAAAATGTCCTAAGGGCATATGGCAAATGGAGAAATACTCATTCAAGAAAATCTACTTTATCTCAGCAAGAACAGTGAGTCTGTGACATTTGAGCCAAGACTCACTTCATTTCCACTCACACCCAGTTCCATGTTCTAAAAGAGCTACCCCATGTTTGTGTAGCCAAGAAGATGGGAGAAACAGGGATGGGGAGAGAGTTCTTTCCCTCAGCTCCCAGTAGTCTGTGGCTATGATTTTAGCCTGGAAGAAGAAGGCTGTTGGTGGTTTTCTTCACCCTGATCCCATGTCGTAGTTCTATTCCAGTCCAAAAGGATGGAGAATCTCCTCCCTCATCCAGCCTCGACTTGTAGGGCAGATGCTCTAATCCAGTCACGACAGACAGAGAATGCTGAGCCCCGATCACCCACACTCCCATTCATTTGTAAAACAGAGTTCCCATGTAGGGAGGAGAAGCTGCGAAGAGCAGGGGCTGCCCTCCTTCCCAGTACCCAGTCAAAGAGCAGAGTGTCACTCCAGCAAAGCAGAACTTTGCTCCCAGGGGGAAATGAAGGCCCTAAGAATAAAACTTCTGCAGCTCTGCCTGACTTGGCTGACTTATTCAGAACAGAAAGTGCAGAGCTCCATGCCTAAGGGCACTGTCAGAAGCAATGGAGAACTTGGTGAAGAGCAATTACGGTAGCTCCAGGATACAAACAAAATGGCAGAGTGGCCAGTTTACTGGAGAGAGCTGGATGAAGAGAAAGCCAGGAGAGCCCTGCTGGGTGCTAACTCTTGGTGTCAGAAAAGGCTGTGCATATGTGCTTGGCTACTCCTACTCAAGAGGAGTCACGGCAGGTGGGACAGACTGGAAAGACACCGTAAGTCACACATAGACCCACCAGCACTGGGAGGAATTCTCCTTGGCACAAGGAGCTTAGTCACAACTTCTGACTAAATAGTGATCAAACAATAAGCTACCTTACCCAGGGCAACTCTTAGAAAGCCAGGCTTAAAAATAACAGCACAGTCATTCTTGGCAGTCTGGAAGACTGTGTGCATGTCCAAGTTGTGACCTCTCAAGGCAATCAGAAGGGGAATCTCCAAGCTACTATCTCCAGGCTAACCATGGGTGCAAAACAAACAAAACCAACATAAATCCCCTGAATTGTATAGCAGCAAGACACACACGTCAGGAAAGGTTAAAAACTCAGCTAGTTACAGGGGCTTACACATAACCTTTGACCAATAAAAGGCTCATTCTGGGCCCTGGGTAGCCAAGATAAAATATAAAAACAAGGGGACAAAAATCTGATCAGAAATATTTGAGGGCAAGCACTGTAGGGGAAATAGACTTCAGCCAAGTCATAAACAAATAAACAAATGACCAAGCAAACAACACCCTTATGGGAAGAGAAAATCAGTATCCAGAGCCACTACAGTGTTACCTAAAATATCCCTTTAGGAAGATCTCTGATGGTTGTGGAAGGGACAGACTGTAAGCAATGCAAGACTGGAGGCAAGGTGACCAACTGCTTCTATTTCTAATTTAGGCAAAAAATGTTTATGATCCAAATAAAGGCAAAGTCTGTGGGTGGAGAAAAAGGAACGAATTCTAAAAATTTAAAGGAGATTGTATTGATCAACAGGATAATGGGAATGGAGAGTTTAGTTAAGAGAGAAAAGGTACTAAGAATGAATCCCAGATATCTGTCAAGTGGATCCACTTGTCCGCTATAACTGCTCTTTACAAATGCGAAGGTAGTTATTGCATTTAGAATACGTTCAGTTTTATACATTTCTGGGATCTTCCAGTGAAAAATGGAAGTTGTACACAAGCTTCTAAAATCATGGGTTTAAGACTCCACATTTGGGAGTTATGAGGATATAGGTGTTAGGGGAAGATATGTGCATGGATCACACAAGAAGAATCTTTCGATGAGAAGAAAAAAAGCACATTTCTATCTTAAGCAACTGAAGAAGAACATAGAAGGAAGAGCAAATGTTTGGATAAAAGTGACGAGCTCTGTCCTAATTGAATATGAAAAAAAAATGTGGGACATTGAGGAGAAGCTACCAGTCTACCAGATAGACTGGTCTGGATGTGGGCACCCTGATGATAAACATGTGAGGAGGTAGATGGGGTTCAGGAAACAGACTGGTGACTTCTGTGACCAACCTTGCCACTACCTCATCGTACACAAGAAAAGTCATTCAGCATCTCTGACCCTCCCTTTCCTCATATGACAAAGGAAGGTGCTAAATAAATGATCTTTACATTTCTATTCAGTTGTATAATTCTAATCCTCAAATTTAGTCTGCCATTCCTTACCCTAGTACCCCCAAATTGTGACACAACTCATCTCCTAGCCTTTGTTTATTATAATGTTTCTTGAACCTAAACTATGAAATACTAACCTCTTCCCTGTTTTGTATCATTTACAGTACTTTTAGTTCCAAGTACAGAAATCCCAGTTTGAATGAGCCTAAATAGTTAAGTAAATTTTTTATCTACTTATTTAATCAAAAGATGTTAAAGTATTTCAAGTTTCATGTATGGGTTAGATGAGTACTAAGGTTCATTTTTCTGCCTTTCTTTCCACTGTCTATCAGCTTTGTCCTTAGGCTTGCTTCCCAGTTATGTGTAACATCTATATCTTCCTGCTTTACAGCAGTACATTAGAGTAACTATCATCTAAAGGTAATGCAGGATAAATGTCCTGAAATTCCAAAAAATGTCTGAGATTTATGCAAATTCAACTGGTGTCTGTGGTCCAGCAAAATGACTTAAGTCTGGGTTACCAGAAATAATTAAAAAGGGAACAGGGTTACACTAAGTTGGCCCAATAAGAGCATATTGAGACATCAAGGATAGGATCAATCCCCTTCAGACTATATTGTTATCACCCAAATAGAAGGTGTGTGGGATGAATATAGAGGAGACAATCACAGCATCTCCTGCGTAGAAACAGGTATCTCCAGGTATCAAAATCTTATGCGTCCTTCAATCTTTCAGATGCCACCTCCTTTCATGGAGTCCTTTCTCACTCACAAAGTAAGAGATAATGTTTCCCACCTGTATTCCATATTCTTCATGCTGCATGTATCTTTAGAATCTATTTTATCTTCTAGACTAAGCTTCTTCAGGACAAACACTATGTCCTATTTACCTCTGAATTTTTCATTTCTCCAGCACAGTCTAGCTTTAGCGTGGCTTAATAAATGTTTATTGAACTAAATACAGGTAATATGTTTTGGATAGTGGAGGAATGCAGCTTCTTTTTTCTTCTGACAGTTCTTAGGAGATAGAAATCACTCCTAGCTTGTATAGAGAAGTATCAGAACTACAAAAAGAATAAAGTAGATTGCTGAGCAATACTTCTCAACATTTAAAATATTTTAATAACCCATTAGTTCTCCCCACCTTTTATGACTCCTTAAGGTAGTGAGTAACAAAATTTTGAATTTCAACCACTTTAATAAGAGTGCTTACTTTTTCCTTCTTTATTAGGAGCACTGAACGCAGGGAAAGAGGGCCTAAAACATAAGTGCTCTGTCCTTTCTGCCTCCAAGAAAAGGTGAAAGGGAATAGGTTTTCGGTTACTACTGAGCTCAGCTCTAGTTTTAATGGAGCATGAAGGTCTACACTAAAGAAAAGATGAAAGGTTTTCAGAGACAAAATAAAGAGGATTTTGGGGGAGGATATTAGTGTGAGCAGAAGAAAGGGAGAATCCTGGGAAGACAGGGAAATAAGGCCAAGCAAGGGTGTAGTCACACCTGTGATGGTTAATTTTAGGTGTCAACTTGACTGCATAGAGGCATGCTTAGATGGTGGTGAAGTATTGTGTGTCTTTGTGTGTCTGTGAGGGTGTTATTAGAGGAGACTGGTGTGTGAGTCAGTGAACTGAGTGAGGAAGATCCACCTCCAATGTGGGTGAGCACCATTCAATCAGCTGGGGGCCCCAAAAGAACAAAAAGGCAGAAGAAGAGCAAATTCCCTCTCTCTTTTTCTCTGTCTCCATCTCTCTCTTCTTTCTTCTGGAGTGAGATGCCCTTCTCTTGTCCTTGGCCATAAAACCTCCATGTTCTTCATCAGCCTTTAGACTTTAGGATTTGTACCAGTAGCCTCCCAGGGCTCTTGGCCTTTGGCCTCAAACTGAGAGTTACACTGTGGAGTTCATGGAGTTCCTTGGTTCTCCAGATTTCTGACTTGGGCCAAGCTACACTATTGGTTTCTCTGGTTCTTAAGCTTGCAGATAGCCTGTCGTGGCACTTAGAATTCAGACTCCATTATCATGTAAGCCAATTCTTCTAATAAATCCTCTCTCATTCATACATATATGTAATCCACCCTTGCATCAGCAAGTTACCATTCAGAGGGAGCAATGTCTCACCCACCCACAAGTCCTAGGTCTGTTCTTCATCTATTAAATATCATGACACATCCCTAAAATGCCCCCGAACAGCTACAGGACCAAGGAGAACATCCAAGAACAACCCATATCTGCTCAGGAGAGACTGAAGAAAACAAGTTGAAGACCCATCTGAAACTGGAGTTCGTTATCACTAACATAACAATAATTTTAAAACACCAAACTGAATATTATCATATTTGTTTTCAGAATTTTTGATAGACACACACTCTGAAAACCTGGAGATCATCTGAAGTACTGTAAAACTAGAAATTGTGGGTTAGCCAACATCAGCCCAGAGATGGGGAGTAATAGATCGCCCTGTAAATATAAAGCCATACTTTAGGATTATACTTTCAGATCAATAGAAACTAGGTATGTCAAAGTAACTTACCTAAATATTTAGGAAAATTTGAAACCATGTTCTCTTGAGATCTTGTGAGTTTCACAAGGTCAGACATAAACTAGGTCTATGCACATTTGTGTCTTTCCACAAGATCAGATTTTTACTTATGCTATTTCAATCATAATAGCCAAGAGCTACATGGAGTTCCCAAGATGGCAATTCTCCTTGGTACTGTCTATTCAGTTTGCAGTCAGAGCTGTGGGTACACAGGCTCATGCCACTCCACAGGTCAGTCAATACTGCAAACCATATATAGTAGTGTACCTAAGCAACATATAAATATTTAGCTTGAACATTCCATATCAAAGTAACATTTAACATCAAGAGGAAAGGGGATAGGAAAAGGGGCTAATAAACCAGTCCAAGGAGAGTGAAGTGGACAAGCAGAGAGTCTTGAGCTAAGCTGGAAGGTTTTCAACATCTTGCAAGGAAGACTCCTTGATTTAGGCAGAGCCTTTGGCAGCAGATGTCAGGTGCTAATCATGAGGGACAGCAAGATGATCTCTATGGAGATGGCCACATCTACCTGGTAAAGACCTGTTCACTTTATGGCCCTTGAATCCTCTGATAAGGAGTGATAGTAAGGGGCTACACTCTTACCTGGTTATGTATTTTCTCTATCAATTAGGTGAACATCTGGACTCTAGTGGCTCAATGCCTTTGAAATGTAAGATGGAGTCTTTTCCTAAGATGGAGTCACTTATGTCAGGGGTGCTGTATACAGATCTATCTCTTCTTCTTCATTTAGGGACCGAGTGATAGCAGTGACCAGCCTAAATATAATGACACAGTGATGACAGGGAATCAGAGAATATCAGAGCAGGGCAGCTCCTCAAAGACTTGGCCCTTCAGCCTCCCAAGGCTGTTCAACTATTCGGTGGCAGCGCAAGAGCAGAACCCAGGTCTGCTGAGTCCTGGCCTTGTGAGCTTTTGCCCACATTGACTCTCTTCCCTCAGGGTAAAAATCTGTCTTCTGCTCCCCTTCTACTGTCCATTTCCTATTTTGGATCCTTACCTACTATAAACTCATTGCCAACTGTAAACTCCAAACAAGCTCAGAAACTAATTGCACTATAGGGTAAATTAGCCATTTAAAAGTGGCACAGCTTCCCAAGGTAACTGCATCATAAAAGTCAAGGCTTTGAGGCAATAATCTATCTCTAAGGGTGGATTTTAGGATTTATGGCTCTAGGTTCAGGAATATTTTGTTGTTTTTTTTTTTGGCCTGTGTTTCTTTCTAAGTTCCCCAAAGTCACAAAGAGACAACTTAACCATTCACTCTAAAGCTGGAACCCAAAGGCTGACTTCTTTCCCAGGGATGAGAGATTTTCACTAACACGTTCTTTGTAATCTTTCTACCACTCAGGGTCTCCAAAGGAGGTAATGCTTCTATTCCTGAGAGGTAAATTAGCTACCAGACAAACTAGAGGTACAACGAGGGACTTTGGGATGTATGAAACTGACTGACCTGTGGAGTTTCAACCAAGAAAATTTAGTTTTAAACTATTGAAAAATTATCATATTCTTTTAATCAGTCCCCAAATGAAATCTTTCTCTAGACTTTTGAAAAGTATGAAATTAACAAATACTGAATCTATTTCTTTTTCCTAGTCATTCTTCTGCCATACAAGTGCTAATGAGCAACAAAATAAGCCCCCCAAAGAAGAAAATTACAATAGCTTGTTTCCGCACTGATTATATGCTATAGCCAGCATTGATTTGGGTACTTGACTTGTAGTGCCTCATTTAATCTTCATGAAAACTCTCTAAGTTATATGCTATTGTTATCCCCAACTTAAGTGACTTAAGGTTTTATAGTCAGTGAGGGGGAAGAGCTGTAAACGGGTGCACAGCACCCTTACAAGCTACACTACTGCTTCTTATTGGGGAAAGCCCAAAGCCTTCTGATACCACATAGGAAAAGATCATTGGATTAAGTGATGAATGATGTGGAAACTGACTGCAGTCTTATAGATTTCAAAATATTTGTAATAGCAATATAATTCAATAGATAGAAATAGAGAACAAATGAAAAAGATTACCTTAAATAAGATAATCTTGATGGACTCAGTAAGCATGTGATATATTATCAGAGTCCCTGTTGGATCATCTATATAATGGTGATAGTAGCTAATATCTTACTTTTATATAAAGGAATATACATGAAAGTTCTCCATAAACTGTAAAACCTCATCCAAATGTCATAATTATTTGTATATAGATGCATGTTTGAGCTGCAAAATACAAACTGTGTAATTTTAATAATTCTACATACAAGTTAAAGGCTATTTAAAACTGCATTGCACAAGAAGATAAATTATAATATGTATGCCAATAATTTAAAATTTACATTTTTTACTTATAATTCATATAAAATATATATTTAGCATATATTTTATATATTACATTTATTCTGCTGATAGAAGAAACCTTTGTAAGATAAGTTTGTTTTAAATCCAATTACAGTTTGTTCCTTTATTAGTGCTACATCTAGCACCTGGGTTCCACTCTATGAATTTTGATTAAATAATGACTATAATAACCAGATTCTGTGTCCCACCAAGCATCAACCTAGAAAGTGCAACTTCAGCTCTCATAGAGTATACTGCTTTCCTCAAGGTCGGATATAAGTTAACTATAAGTAATGTTAGCTATGAGAATAGATATACAAATAATAAAGAAGTCAGTTACCCAGAGTGCCATAGTCTTGATATTTTAAAATAGTTGTAAGAGTAGGTTTGGTCATACCCTCTAAAATTATTTCCATAATTATATGTGTTCTAAAGTGAATAAAATATTTAAGAGAAATTGACCTCTGGGAATCGTAATTTTATTGAAGTGTTTAGGCAATTTTTGACTAATTTTGTGATCAGTATTCAAGGTTTAAGGAAATATGATTTATAAAGTTAGTGAGTGTAAATGGATTAGAGTTTAAATATTATTTAAATATTAAGAAAAATATTTTTAATCAACTTAGTGATAACAACTATTCCTGTCCACGCATAAAATTCTGTCAGATGTTAAACATACTAATGGCTTATAAGGAAAAATTGAAAACTGAATAGCTTTTGGGTTATTATAATAATAAAGAATTGAATTTTTGATTTTTATAAAATATATACAATATAACTGTGTCAATTTCATTCAACTCGCTATTTAAATATACCTTTGATTGTTGGGCACTGTGCTACAAAAATATGAAAATGACAGACATAATCCTTGCCCCAAGAGAACTTAAATCTAGCAGGCAATAGATGTGAAAAAATAGCAGGGCATATGTGTTCAGTAGAAAGGGGAAAAAACTGGGAAGTATAAAGCAACTGGTAAATATCTCTGTCTAGCAAAGGTAACTACACAGTAGCTAAAAAATTGATTTTGGCAGATAACCAGTCCAAAATTACTCAGTACTAGGCAAATGACCCCCTAAAAATACTTCTAAAAGCAGAGAACGCCTAGGAAATCAAAGTTTCCTATGTTCAGAGCGCCTAATTGTTATTTTTATTCTCTCTTTGTGCGTGGCTTGTACCATAAAAGGTGTAAGAAAAAGCTTCCATAACTATCAAGGGCTGCTAATTTTAAAAATCAGCCAGATAGCATCAGCCACCCCATTGAATTTTAATAGAAAATTGCCTTGTTTGTCTCCTCTCTCTCTCTCTCTCTCTCCCATCCCTTTGAATCATTCTAGTTTTACTCCATCATACTTTCTCCTCCCAGATAGCTGCATTGAAAATAACCTCCTACACTCCCTCTGCAGGAAAAGTTAGGCTAGTAGCACCCAGGGCACTCCTTCAGAAGGGCCTGCTTCAGAGGGTGGCTCTTGGCTGACATCAGAAAATGTGGGGTCTTTTCCCAGTGGATCTCTCCTGGCCATCTCTGACTCCTTCTCCGCAACGATTTTTCACATACATCGTGTTGTGTGCATCCATCTCTTCCTCTATAACCACCATTAATTTTCCAGCTCAGGACAGGATGGTCCTAACTGATACATTACATTTTCTTCTTTGAGCTACCTCTTTAAGGACTACACATTATTACTCGGATTCAAATACTTCTTGCCCAGTGCAATGCCCTCACATCCCACTTCAAAGGCTTTCAGACCATCTTCTTAAGGTACAAAATATAATTGCTGAATTTTTGCTTTAAGATACTTCCTAATCACCCCTCACAGTTTCCTCACTTACGTTGGCTTCTGCCACTTAACTTTCAATATTTCCACTGACACCCTACATATCCAACTAGAACTCTCTCGTTCTTTCTTATCTAGAATAACCCATTGCATGCTAATTGTGCACATGTTGCAAATATCTTGCTTATTACCTGAATTTATTTTTTTGGCTGTAATTACCAACTATTAGTTGTAAATGCTGTCACATATTTTTCTGTTAATATCCTTAAGTCTTAAAAAAAGTAAATGCACTTTTATTTGACCTCTTCTGTACAGTATCCAACACATTACTATGCACGAATAGATTATTCCCTAAAGTTAATTTAATTCAAACATTATAAAGGGTAAGAACAGCAAGGGTATCTTAGAAATCAAATTTTCCCAAAGTATTTTTTTATGGAACACTATTTCTAGGAGTAGTTAAAAGTTGTTAGGGGTTTGCTTTTCTTTTAGTAATAGCAAAACGGAGAGTTTTCAGTGGTCCAATAATTTTAGGCAATACTAGATAAAACAATGTTATGCAGATTTCTTTACTGTAGCAATCCTCAATGCTAATGTGCTTTGTGAATCTCCAAAAAAGGAATGCTATTTGCTAAATTGTCCAGGGAACCATATTTGGAAGTAGGCAAATTAAATTTTACTAGAAAATTGCTCTCCTCCCAGGCATTCCAAGGAACACACTTTGAAGAATGATGATCTAGTCTAATACCCCTCATACCCTCAGTGGCTCCTTCCTCTACATCACACTGCTCCATTAGCTGGAATAGTCATGATCAAACAAGTTTCATTGAGAAATGGAAAATCTAAGCATTTCAAAAAGCACTGGTAAATTTTTTGACATTTTTTTTCTGACAACCAACATCTGATCAAAACTCTAGTGTTGTTTTAAATTTTGGAACATTTATCAGGGATCCACAAGACTACTCTCGACTCAGTGATTAGTTATAAAGACAATAGAACTCAGAAATGCTGTTATACTCATGGTTTTGGGTTATTACAACAAACAGATACAGATTGAAAATTAGCCAAGGGAAAGGAACAAGGAGCAATGCCCAGAAGAAAGCAGGCACGATTTTCCATATGTCCTCTTCCAGAAGGACACCCTCAATTCTCCGTACAGTAATGTGTGACACATTCTCCTACACTCCTAGAGAGTTACATGAACATAATTCATTTTTTAATGTTTCTTTATTGAAAGACTAATCAAAATGTCATTTATTTTGAGCTCCTCTTTTTTTTGTTGTTGTTTTATTGTACTTTAAGTTAGGGGATACATGTGCAGAACAGGCAGATTTGTTACATAGGTTTACACATGCCATGGTGCTTTGCTGCACCCATCAACCTGTCATCTACATTAGGTATTTCATGCTAGCCCCCCTCTAGCCCCACACCCCCCGACAGGCCACTGTGTGTGACATTCCCCTCCCTGTGTCCATGTGATCTCATTGTTCAGCTCCCACTTATGAGTGAGAACATGCGGTGTTTGGTTTTCTGTTCCTGTGTTCGTTTGCTGAGAATAACGGTTTCCAGCTTCATCCATGTCCCTGCAAAGGACATAATGACATTCTTTTTTGTTTGTTTGTTTGTTTGGTTGGTTGGTTGGCTGGTTGTTTTTGAGATGGAGTCTCACTCTGTCGCCCAGGCTGGAGTGCACTGAAGCAACCTCAGCTCACTGTAACCACTGCCTCCCAGGTTCAAGTGATTCTCCTGCCTCAGCCTACTGAGTAGTTGGGATTACAGGCACACACCACCACACCCAGCTAATTTTTGTATTTTTAGTAAAGACAGGGTTTCACCATGTTGGTCAGGCTGGTCTCAAACTCCTGACCTCATG
>NW_012119821.1:1091807-1093178 GCF_000951035.1 Colobus angolensis palliatus | reverse complement strand
AGAGGATCAGAATATGCCACCTCAGAATATGCCATTTAGCCATATTGATTATTTGGAAGAAGCTAAACAATTTGCTTCAGAAAGGACTCTCTGACCTCACCCTTTATACCTGAAAGCAGTGCATAAATTTTCCATGAGAAATGTGTCCTCCCTATCACCAGAGATGGGGAATCAATACCAGGATGAATGTATACAAACAAACCTACTAAAACAACCCTTAACTTCTATTCATTTTCCTAGCCACCTTCCTACAATTGATCGCCTCTTGCTCAACCTCATTTACACATCTCCACAATTTATTGCTCTTTGATAAAAAGGCCTATCTGCTTCTTTGAATTTTCATTTCTTTTATATGAAGGCCTCTACGTATGCATAAAAATATTAACAACAAAAAATTGCATGCTTCTCTTGTTAATGTGTCTTTAATAAGTTTAATTCTCAGACCCATATACAGACCCTAATAGGGTATAATGAAAGTCTTTCCTCCCTTATCTATGGCAATTTTTGTGAAGTGTTATCAGCCACAGAATCTTACTAAAGCTGTGATGACCATGGTTTTCACTGGGAGTCAGTTATACAGACATGCAGCACCTGCATGACTGACCTCAGCTATTCTGACTCAAGCCTCTCAGAGCAAAAATATGTGTTCACCATTAATCATGTTGTGAGCATAAATTACCTGATCAAACTGGTATCACATGACCCAGGACTCAGCACACAGAAACATGCTTATCAGGCAGAATATTCCAAGGGCTTAAAGGTCATACCCCAGATGCCGGCCAAGGGTCAGTCCTAATGACATGCATTCCTTTGGATTGTGCAGATTTGGGGCAACTCAGACTTGCTGAGTTAGGCCTTTCCTGCAGAGAGCTCTTCCCAGCATTTTATCTCTCACAATTAGGTAACAGTTATATTTGGAAGGAGAGCATGTGTCTTCTTTATTAGAAATACCTGAGTAAACAGAGTTATTAACCCAGTGCCTTTAGGAATATTTACAATTTAAGATCACTTCATCTAGTATGTTTTTCATTTCTCTCATAAATGTTATATGGGAAAATCAAGCAGAGTTTTAAAAGCCAAATATGGCCGGGCGTGGTGGCTCACGCCTGTAATCCCAGCACTTTGGGAGTCCAAGGCGGGTGGATCACCTAAGGTCAGGAGTTCGAGACCAGCCTGGCCAGCATGGTAAAACCCAGTCTCTACTAAAAGTACAAAAATTAGCTGGGTGTGGTGGCAGACGCCGGCAATCCCAGCTACTCAGGAAGCTGAGGCAGGAAAATCCCTTGCGCCCAGGAGGCAGAGGTTGCAGTGAGCTGAGATCACACCACTGCATTCTAGCCTGGGCGACAAGAATAAGACTCTGTATCAAAA
>NW_012119821.1:1085126-1091460 GCF_000951035.1 Colobus angolensis palliatus | reverse complement strand
AAAAAAAAAAAAAAAAAGAATCAATCAATCTTATGTTCTTTCAGCCTATTCAGTCTATTATTGAAGAAGGCATTATGACTTTCTAGTATTCTATTGTCAACACTGAAAAACTTTACTGTGTATACTAAAGACCCATGATCATCTTAAACAGAAAGGCCTTATTTCAGGGAAGAATTCTTAATTCTGCCATAAAGGATAAAGAGAGCGATTCCCTTTAAGTATTTATGTTGAAATGTTGTGAAAGCTCCTCAGCAAAATTGAGTTTTAGTTACACTTTGAAACAAAATATATTCTGATATGTTTTGGAGTTTAATTGGTTGTAAAGTCTGTTCTAGATCCTGACTGTTACGTAGGAAGAAATTAACAAACTGTGCATTAAAAGCACTTTCCCTTCATCTCTCACACAACCTCAGTACTTCACTTCTGACACCAAATGTGTGAGGGTGTTTTCTCCCACCGAGTTTTCTCCAGCACCAGTTGGGATCCTACAATTCAGTTCAATTCTGACACTAACAGGAGTTCGCACAGACTCCACAGATTAAGGGTTTAATCCCCCAAAACTGCCCCTTGCTTCAGACACCAATCATAGTAAGTTCCCCTGTTACCCACAACTTCTGTGTGACTTGCCTACAGATTGGAGGCTCCCAGGAGCCCCTTCTCATATTCATTAATTTGCTAGAGTGGCTCACAGAACCGAGGATACAAACTAACAGCGAGATGGAGAGATAGCAAGGGCGAGAGTGGGAAGGGTTCTGGATGCAGGAGCTTCTGTCCCTGTGGATTTGAGATCAACCATTTTTCTAGCATGTAGGTAGGTTTTTATTCACAAATCGAGAAGCTTTGTAAACCCCCATCACCTACTATGGTGTTGCCAGATGTTCTCAGGATGTTTCATTCTCAGAGTCCTTTTAAATAGCCCAGTCATGTAGACAAGTGCTCTTGATTTGCCTCACAACTGCTTCCCTCAATAACTTACTGATCAATTAATGAGCAGAAATATGTATACCTGGTAAGGTTAGGGCACTTATAATCTCAAGATATAGCCAGTATGATTTTTCTGAAGTGAAAAATTTCTTTTACTTCGCAGATTTTTGGCCTAGGTTTACTGCCCCCCACACCCAGAAAGTGAGATGAACTTACCAAAGATGCTGGGAAGTGAAGCCCTTTATATGCAGCTGTGGCGGCACACCTGCTATGACCTACGTGGTTGCTCTTGTCTTCAGCAATCCATTGGGTTTTTCACTTTAGCTAAAGGTGACAATATGTGAGCAAACCTCGCTCTTCGTAAATCCCTTCTGCAGGAAAATTCTCCAAACGGCCTTGGTCAAATCCAGCTCTCCCGCCGGACTTCGCGTTTGCAGTTCTCAAGAAGAACTATAGAATGTGCTGGGAATGTAGCATCCTGAGATGGTGGGGACTGGCTGGAACAGCCTGTGCTCTGTTCCAGTCCCTCCTAGAACAAACAGGCGATCCTTTGACATTTTAGCACAATGTGTCACATCACCCTGGGCTATGAAATGCAGGGGGAGCTGCTTTCTGGGTCCCTCATCCGTGGTGCAGGTGAGACATGCACAGTCAGGACTCCATCCACTCCAGGCAGCTTTTCCTGAGGCTTGGGAGACCTGCTTGCAATAAATCCTAGGATTCCATTATCCCTTGCTGCCTATCTGTAAGCAATAAACCTATTTCATGTAATTTGTTGTGTGTATGGGTATTTTCTACCTCACTGGGTTTAGACAAGTTGGTAACCAGTGCTTAGTGATCCTGCTTCACAATGTCCTTCTTTTCTTTCTTTTGCACTCCTCCTAACAAATTCATCAGCACAGATCAACTAAAAGCCCAGTGACGTACTTATTCCTCATACGCATAACAATTACTTTGAAAGCATCCTTATAATTGACTTCTGCATTATTGTTAACTATTGCTATGACAATAATCACTGCTCAGTTTACCCCCAATGCCTCACAGTGAAAGATCATGACTTAAGTTGTCAGGAAAATGCCGTGAGATTGACGAGTGAGGATTCCTGCACATTACTGAAGATCTTTGACCTGTTTCTGCAGGACAAGGTGTGAGAATCTCAAGACTGCCTGTTCCTGGTGTATATCTAAGATGCTTTAAAAATGCTCATTAAACCCTTCAGATTGGTTTAATGAGCATTTTTTAAATCTGAAGGGTTTAATGAGCATTTTTTAAAGCATCTTAGATATACACAGATTAAAAAGACATGACCTGTCGCCCTTAGGATGTGGAGTTAAGTGAGAACAACAGAAATATAAAGAAGCATTTTGAAGATAGTGTGATAAGTGCTAACCAGAGGCAAATTTCACCATGAAGCTAAGAAAGCTTATGTTCTCACTTCCACCAGTCCTTTTGAGAGAGAAGGCCCTTTGTAATATGTTCTTATGATTATATGCTCTTGTAAATTATAAAATTAAGGTATTTCTGCACAGGTTTGCTTAAAAATGGCACCCAACCTTTATAAGCTCCAGGGCTCACACTATTATAGATTTGCCTTCATGCTGCCTTGGTTGTATTTAAAGGGTAAAATGGGTTTTAACTGGTAAGAACTTGAAAATTCACTCACCCTCATCCAAAATAACCACAATATAGATATCTTGCAGCACAAATAATAAGGCTACATCATGAAAATGCTGCTAATATCAGCAAACAGTTAAACAACAAAATAATTATTTTCAATGTGAAGTCAAGGCAGAATACAATTAAATAAACAGTCAAAGAGCAATCATCCATCACTGAAGCTATTATAGGGACTGACCATCGTCCAAAGGCTCTGAACATCACTAGCAAGCAGTTTTTGTACAGAGAAGTGTGTAAAATTCTAGCTTTTAGAAATGGAAAATTTTTATGAAAAATGAGACAAAACAATTTATAGTAGTAACTTGGGTGTTATGGAACTAGAAATCAATAAACCTTGGGAACTCTTAGTATATAAAGTAGGTATACAGAATTAAATATACACATATTTTAGATATATATTTGCACACATGTAGGCACATATGTATGGGTTTAATTGTGTCAATCCAAATTCCAAGTAGAAAGATGACTCTACCTGCTACAACATGGTCTTTACCTACCTCTCCCAGAACTTATGGCAGACAGCTACAGACTCAACTTCATTCTCTCTTTGTTGCCATTCTTTTTTTTTTGAGACGGAGTCTTGCTCTGTCGCGGCCCAGGCTGGAGTGCAGTGGCCGGATCTCAGCTCACTGTAAGTTCCGCTTCCCAGGTTTATGCCATTCTCCTGCCTCAGCCTCCTGAGTAGCTGGGACTACAGGCGCCCACCACCTCGCCTGGCTAGTTTTTTGTATTTTTAGTAAAGACAGGGTTTCACCATGTTGGTCAGGCTGGTCTCAAACTCCTGACCTCATGATCAGCCTGCCTTGGCATCTCAAAGTGCTGGGATTACAGCCATGAACCACCGCACCCAGCCCAAACTCATCCTTTTTTATGGCTGCATAGTATTCCATGGTGTGTACGTGCCACATTTTCTTTATCCAGTCTATCACTGATGGACATTTGAATTGGTTCCAAGTCTTTGCTATTGTGAATAGTGACACAATAAACATACACGTGCATGTGTCTTTATAATAGAATGATTGATAATCATTCTACTATATAATCCCAGTAATGGGATTGCTGGGTCAAATGGTATTTCTAGTTCTAGATCCTTGAGCAATCGCCACACTGTCTTCCACAATGGTTGAACTAATTTACACTCCCACCAACAGTACAAAAGCATTCCTGTTTCTCCACATCCTCTCCAGCATCTGTTGTTTCCTGACTTTTTAATGATTACCATTCTAACTGGCGTGAGATGGTATCTCATTGTGGTTTTGATTTGCATTTCTCTAATGGCCAGTGATGAGCCATATGGATATATATATATTTATATTTATATTTATATATATACATATTTATATTCACACATGCACACACACATTGGCACTCTCTCTTTCTATATATATATAGGCTGCATAAATGTCTTCTTTTCAGAAGTGTCTGTTCATATCCTTTGCCCGCTTTCTGATGGGATTGATTTTTTCTTGTAAATTTGTTTAAGTTCCTTGTAGATTCTGGATATTAGCCCTTTGTCAGATGGATAGATAGCAAAAATGTTCTCCCATTCTGTAGGTTGTCTGTTCACTCTGATGGTAGTTTTCTTTGCTGTGCAGAAGCTCTTTAGTTTAATTAGATCCCATTTGTCAATTTTGGCTTTTGTTGCCATTGCTTTTGGTGTTTTAGTCACGAATTCTTTGCCCATGCCTATGTCCTGAATGGTATTGCCTAGGTTTTCTTCTAGGGTTTTTATGGTTTTAGGTCTTACATTTAAGTCTTTACCCCATCTGGAGTTAATTTTTATATAAGGTGTAAGGAAAGGGTGCAGCTTTCTGTATATGGCTACCAGTTTTCCCAACACCATTCATTAAATAGGGAATCGTAGGGAAAATGTAGATTTGGTCTTTTCACAAAGTCCCATATTTCTTGGAGGCTTTGTTCATTCCTTTTCATTCTTTCTTCTCTAATTGTTTCTTCATGCTTTACTTCATTAAGTTGATCTTCAATCTCTGATATCCTTTCTTCCACTTGGTTGACTTGGCTATTGATACTTGTGTATGCTTCATGAAGTTCTCATGCTGTGTTTCTCAGCTCCATCAGGTCATTTATGTTCTTCTCTAAACTGGTTATTCTAGTTAGCAATTCGTCTAATCTTTTTTCCACGTTCTTAGCTTCCTTGCATTGGGTTAGAACATGCTCCTTTAGCTCGGAGGAGTTTGTTATTCCCCACCTTCTGAAGCCTACTTCTGTCAATTCATCAAACTCATTCTCCATCCAGTTTTGTTCCCTTGCTGGTGAGGAGTTGTAATCGTTTGGAGGAGAAGAGGCATTCTGGTTTTTGGAATTTTCAGCCTTTTTGTGCTGGTTTTTCCTCATCTTTGTTGATTTATCTACCTTTAGTCTTTGATGTTGGTGACCTTTGGATGGGATGTTTGTGTGGATGTTTATTTTTTGTTAATGTTTACACTATTCCTTTCTGTTCATTAGTTTTCCTTCTAACAGTCAGGCCCCTCTGCTGCAGGTCTGCTGGAGTTTGCTGGAAGTCCGCTCCAGACCCTGTTTGCCTGAGTATCACTAGCAGAGGCTGCAGAACAGCAAAGACTGCTGCCTGTTCCTTCCTCTGGAAGCTTCATCCCAGAGGGGCACCCACCAGATACCAGCCAGAGCTCTCCTGTATGAAGTGTCTGTCAACCCCTGCTTCAAGTTGTCTCCCAGTCAGGAGGCATGGGAGTCAGGGACCCACTGGAGGAGGCAGTCTTTCCCTTAGCAGAGTTCAAGCACTGTGCTGGGAGCTCTGCTCTCTGCAGAGCTGGCAGGCAAGAAAGTTTAACTCTGCTGAAGCTGCACTCACAGCCACCCCTTCCCCCAGGTGCTCTGTCCCAGGGCAATGGGAATTTTATCTATAAGCCCCTGACTGGGGCTGCTGCCTTTCTTTCAGAGATGCTCTGCACAGAGAGGAGGAAGCCAGAGAGGCAGTCTGGCTACAGGGACTTTGCAGAGCTGTGGTGGGCTCCACCCAGTTGGCACTTCCTGGGGGCTTTGTTTACACTGTGAGAGTAAAACCATCTACTCAAGCCCCGGTGATGGCAGACACCTCTCCCCCAACCAAGCTTGAGCATCCCAGGTCAACTTCAGACTGCTGTGCTGACAGCGAGAATTTCTAGCCAATTGATCTTAGCTTGCTGGGCTCCATGGAGGTGGGATCCACTGAGCTAGACGATTTGCCCCCCTGGCTTCAGCCCTCTTTTCAGAGGAGTGAATGGTTCTGTCTTGCTGGCATTCCAGGCACCACTGGGGTATGAGAAGAAACTCCTGCAGCTAGCTCAGCATCTGTCCAAATGGCTGCCCAGTTTTGTGCTTGAAACCCAGGGCCCTGGTGGTGTAGGTGCCCAAGGGAATCTCCTGGTCTGCGGATTGTGAAGACTTTGGGAAGAGCGTAGTATCTGGGCTGGAATGCACCATTCCTCAAGACAGGGTCCCTCACAGCTTCCCTTGGCTAGGGGAGGGAGTTCCCTGACCCCTTGCACTTCCTGGGTAAGGCGATGCCCTACCCAGCTTCGGCTCACCCTCCATGGGCTGCACCCACTGTCTAATCAGTCCCAACGAGATGAGCTGGGTACCTCCGTTGGAAATGCAGAAATCACCCCCCTTCTGCGTTGATCTTGCCAGGAGCTGCAGACCAGAGCTCTTCCTGTTCAGCCATCTTGCCAGCCACCCCCTAAGCACCGACATGAACACAATTCTATGAGCAACA
>NW_012119821.1:1050720-1085076 GCF_000951035.1 Colobus angolensis palliatus | reverse complement strand
GCTGGAGTGCAGTGGCCAGATATCTGCTCACTGCAAGCTCCGCCTCCTGGGTTTATGCCATTCTCCTGCCTCAGCCTCCTGAGCAGCTGGGACCACAGGCGCCTGCTATCTCGCCCGGCTAGTTTTTTGTATTTTTTAGTAGAGACGGGGTTTCACCGTGTTAGCTAGGATGGTCTCGATCTCTTGACCTCGTGATCCACCCGTCTCGGCCTCCCAAAGTGCTTTGTTGCCATTCTTAAAATCTTTTGAAATATAGGGGATTGACAACGAAATTATGTATAAGTAAGTGGATATTTGTTAGTTGAAAGGGAAAGGAAAGTAGTAATGGCTATTGTGGGGCAGTTTGTGAAGATCTACAGTTTCCAGTTCCCAAACAGCCTGGCCTTTTCTCAAAGGCTACAGTCAAGCTTCAGAGTAACTTAAGGAAACACTAAGGCTTCCACCTACTGTTCACAGAAAATTAGGCCATTCAGAGAGCAATTGAGGTATTTTCTTCAGAAAGCAAATAAGCATTAACTATGTTTCTGTTATCTTTGTTGCTTCTAAAACTGCAGTAAATTGCTATTATCTCCATTGCCCTTCCCCGCCATTCTATCTGCTTTTCTCCTTTTTTTAAATTCTTTTTCCTTTCTTTTTTTAGAATCGCTCATTTTTTTTTAGTTTTAAGAAAACTGGTTTGTATAGCTTTTGGCATTCTTTCATTTATCCAGAAAAATAAGAATCTTATACTACTTTTTACAGCTTTTGGCACTTCATTTTACTCATCAAAAAATATTTAAAATTCTCTTTTTGCTAAATACTGGTGAGAGATTGATAGAGTTTGGCTTTGTGCCCCCCCCCCAAATCACATGCTGAATTATAATTCTCAATGTTGGAGGAGGGACCTAGCGGGAGGTGATTGTATCATGAGGGTGGATTTCCCCCATGCTGTTTTCATGTTAGTGAGCTCTCATGAGATCTGATGGTATAAAAGTGCATGACACTTCTGGCTGGGCGCGGTGGCTCATGCCTGTAATTGCAGCACTTTGGGAGGCCGAGGCGGATGGATCACAAGGTCAGGCGTTCAAGACCAGCCTGGCCAAGATGGTGAAGCTCTGTCTCTACTAAAAATACAAAAAAATTAGCCAGGGGTGGTGGTGGCCACCTGCAATCCCAGTCACTCGGGAGGCTGAGGCAGAGAACTGCTTGAACTTGGGAGGTGGAGGTTGCAGTGAGCCAAGATCGTGCCACCACACTCCAGCCGGGGCGACAGAGCGAGACTCCATCAAAAAAAAAAAAAAAAGGGTATGACACTTCCCTGCTCACTCTTCTCTTTCTCCTACTGCCATGTGAAGAACATGCTCACCTCCCTTCACCTTCTGCCATGACTGTGACTTTCCTGAGGCCTCCCAGCCAGGCTTCCGGTACAACCAGTGGAATTGTGACTCAGTTAAACCTCTTTTCTTCATAAATTACCTACTCTCAGGTAGTTCCCTATAGCAGTATGAAAACAGACTAACACAGAGATACCAAGTTGAGTAAGACCTTTCTTTGGACTCCCATTGCATCTGTCTCAGTCCCCTACACAGTCCTGTCTACATTGTAAAATGGTTCTTGTGTGCTTGTCCAATCTCTGCTGTGCAGGCTGCAATCTCTTCCAAAGTAAAGTCAATGTCTGACTATATCCTCCAAAGTCCTTTGCAGGAATAGAGCTTTTTGCATAAGAAGCATGCTCTATTCATGCAGAAATTATTTTGGAGGGGCTGGACACAGTGGCTCACACCTGTAATCCCTGCACTTTGGGAAGCAGAGGTGAACGGATCACTTGAGGTCAGGAGTTCGAGATCAGCCGTGGCAACATGGTGAAACCCCGTATCTTCTGAAAAAAAACAAAAACTAGCTTGGTATGGTGGTGTGAGGCTGTAATCCCAGCAATGCAGGGAGCTAAGGCAGAAGAATCACTTGAATCCAGGAGGCAGAGGTTGCAGCGAGCTGACATTGAGCCACTGCACTCCAGTCTGGGTGACAGAGTGAGACTCCATCTCAAAACAAACAAACAAACAAACAAATTATATGGGAGAGAACTAATTTCATGAGTGAAAACTCTAGTGAAAAACATTCAACAAGACTATTCCCTTTTAGGAGACAATCACAGTCCACTAGTTGTTATGTTCAAGTTCAGAAAAATCACCTAGTTAGTAAGAAAATAAAAACTAGGCTCTGCTACTAACTAGCTATGTGATCTTAGCCAACTTAACCTCTCTGAAGATCAGTTTTCTCATATGTAAAATGAACACAACATTTCTACCTCATAGAAAGTTATTTTAAAAAGACAGAATGGGAAATAATTTATGCAAAATATAGCATCCTTCACCTAATAAGTATTCAAACAATGCTGCTATGGCTATCATCAGATAAAATGCCAAGTATGAGGCCTGGTATAATTATCATTAATATTAGCTATATTTATTGTTAGGCATGTAAGGGTCACTGTTTTACCAATAATTCAGGACAGAATCTTGATTAAAGGTTTAGCTCTTTTTACTGTGGGCCTTTCAGAAAGCTTCAGCATTCCAGAAGGTGGGCTTTCCTGGAAACTTTTTGGTTGAAAGAACATTTCCAGGTACCTGAGCACTATATGAAGAGGAAACATCACACCTAATTTATACCCAGGTTTTTCTTCTCTTTTCAAAGGAAGGCTCAACAGAGGATTCTAGAGTGAAGCTGAATTATTGGCAGGGAAGTTAAGTAAGTGAAGTGTTAGAAGACTGTTGCCTGACAGTATCACTCACTTCATCCTTGTAGAGAGGTAGCACTGGCATGAAGCATGTGCTTGGCAGTAAGACAGGTCAAGTTGCAAGTCTGACCTGTAGCACCTTTTAGTTCTGTGACCCAACACAGCCTAATTGAACCACCCTAATTGAAGTTTCCACATATCAAAGATGAAAATAATAATTACCCTGACCCCCAGTAGGGCCATTGTGATGATTAAATTTAAAAATATATGTAAAACACAGGTGCACAGTAAATAGCAGGATTCCTTTTGGTAAGAGCAGCAGAACATAAAGATTTACTAGTAAACAGATGCTGTATCAATGATAGATTGCATATCCATTCATGTTTCTGATATTTAATGAAATTCTACCAAGAAACAAATTATGTCTTGGTTATACAAATGTAACTAAGAAGCTTTGAAATAAGGTTCATCAGTTTTTCAACCAATTTTCTCAGAATTAGACAATATAAAAGAAAAAATTAGCCTGTCTTAATTCTTCTATCCGTACTCTATCTAAATTTGGAAATTACATTAATTCTCTTTACATTGACTGCTTCACTAATGAGTTTAGCAACTGATGTACAATGCTGGCTGTAAATAGTTCATCTGATTCATTTACTAGGTTTATTAGTTGAATTTATCATGTGTTTGTTTACTGGTTTTATTTGTTCAATACCTATTATGTATCTGAAAAGGACATAGAGATATGAGTGAACCAGGCTGTAAGTCCCATAAGGACAGAAAAAAAGATCTCATAAAGTCTATGGAATGTGAACAACTACTATTGATACTGAGCCACGTAGGAAGCAAAGATAACATTTTCTGATTGATTGATCTGAAGAAGTTACGTATTAAAATCATTGAATACTAAGGACATTTTCATGTGCTCTTTCCAATATTGTAACATGTAGACACACACATGGAAGAATTGAATTTCATTAGAAACTATTATCTATGTGCTATGAATTGCTCCTAGTCCTGGAACATGTTACTTTGCAAAGAAGATTTGATTGTTCAATAAAATATTATAAGTCATTTCTATTAGTTCATGTGTGTGCATGTAGACATATGCGTTGGTATGTGTTGCAATGTTGATTAAAGGTACACAAAAAATATCCTTAGCCTTAGATGATCTTAGCATTGTTAGTGAATGACCTAGAGGAATAAAGATCCATTCACCTTTTTCACCATGTTTCCACTTTCTGAGGCCAATGAGAAGTGAAAACCTTAACCCTAGGTTTCCCTCTAAGTTGTCCATCTTAGACTCACAGACTAGCTTCTGAAATTTAAAATTTTTAAGTTATATATTTTTGTTCTCAGACGGTTGGAGTTAAGAAGGAAAAGAATCAAATACGGAGCAAGTCACAGATCTGTTTTAGTATGCATAGACTAGAAGTTACTATGAGGATAAACATAGAACAGGAGAAACCTGAGCTAATAGAAAATGAAAAGAGAAATACTGTGCTTGAAAGGGGCTTTCTTATACCTTGTTAGCTGCAGTAACGACAGGTGGCAGCGGAGGAAAAATCTGCTACAGGATGATGGGAGTCACTGTGGCAGAATGGGAAGGACCATGAAGGAAGGCTCAGAAGGCCCGGGTACCAGTCCCAGTCATGTCACCAGTGGACTGTGTGACCATAGTCTCAATGGGGATCACATCCTCTTCTATCAAATATAAGATCTGGGCCAAAGAATGCTTACATAGTCTTGGAGAAGACTCCTAAGTCTTTTCTATGTGCATATGTGTCTGTATCTGTAAATCCATATTTTATGCTCCAGGAAGAAGACTGAACCAAGCTAAAGGCTAATTAGAAAAGTGGACCTGGGTAGGGGTTTCCAGGGCTGACATGGGTGGGAGTGGGGGGACTGCAGGGTGATATCCAGTATCATTCCCTGAGCATGATAAGGTGGTGGAACAGTGTAGATGTGCACGTAATCCAAAGGAAAACATAGCTACCACTGCAATCCAAAGGTTATTCCAAAGGCAGCCAAAGGGAAGTCAATGGTCACAAAAAATACAGAACAGAGAGGTAAGCATGAGGGAAGGGTGAGAAAATAGTTCCAAGGTGAGGATAAGCAGCCAAAAGAAGTCAATGTTCAGGGTAGTTAGGTGAGGCACTGTCAGAGTAAGGAGACCTTGGAAGGATGCATCCAGTCCAGTGATTTAACCACAAATATTTTAGAAGGAGAAGAGATTGTAGCAAACAAAAAGCAGCAGAAAGCATCAGAGACATCAGTCTACCTTCCAATCCCAGTATATCATTTTGTGACCCTTAAAAATAGGAGAGAGGTTCAGTTATAACAGCAGGCTGTCGGTATTGCCACAATTTCAATTCAATTGGCAAGTGCTAAATGCTCCCTATTACCCTAAGAACCAAATACTTGCAAAAACACATAGTAGAGGAGTAGAGGAGGCAAAGCCATCACCTCCCAAAGACTTAGGCAAGAGGGACTCCTCACTCTGGTCAAGTCCCTCTCCTCTGAACTAAGACACTGTGGGCCAAGGGGAAGTGCCCCCAGGTCTGAACCTCCCTTCCTTCTAGACCATATTCCTCTTATACTAGATCCAGAAATCCTTCTCCCCCACCCTGCTTCCAGGAACTACATAGACTTCTCCCTCAGGACTGTCACTTTAAGGAGAAACCATGCCTTCAGATGGACTCCCCTAGGTCCGAGTGGTAATTCAAGGGTGGCTCTTTCTAGGGGTTTAGAAAACACAGCTTAGATACACAGGCTGGGTATTCACATGTGTGTGAGAGGACCCTCCTGAGGTAAGAGAGCTGGGGATGAGATAGCAAGGTGCATGTGCCACAGGCTGAGCGGCAAGTGAGGGATGCTGGAACCAGGGAGCCAGGGCCCAGGAATTAGGGGCCTATGGTGCTATATTCTGAAATGGAACTCCTGAAAGTGTGAGAATTCTAACTCTGAACCTAACTCCTACCTGCATAGCAAGGTAGAATAATAAAACATACTTTATACTTTTTAGAATTAGCTTAATTTATAAATTCTATATAGTTTGTGTTTACATGTTTAAATAGAATTAACCCCATCTCCTTTCTTTGTTTTCTCTTTTTAGTCTATTCAGGTTTCCAGTGAGTACCCTTGAAGAATAATCTCTTCTTCTTTGTATGTATGTTAGTACAGGGGCGTGTGTGCATGTGTGTGTTAGACTGGGGAGAGGAGGGTTGTTAGAGAGGGATGGTTCTTCAGTGTTTCTAATTCTGTGATCATATGTGGCATTCAGCAGTACTTCTTTGGTGACAATCATAATGCTAGCTAGTCTACTTCCAAATGTGCAAATGTTATGCTTCCTGTGTTTTATATGTTGCAAAGAACAAGATGCTTACTCTCTGTGTTAGTCAGGGTTCTCTAGAGAAACAGAACTAATAGGATAGGTAGATAGATATATACACAAAGGGGAGTTTATTAAGTATTACCTTACATGATCACAAAGACCCACAATAGGCTGTCTGCAAGCCTGAGGAGCAAGGAAAAGTCAGTCTGAGTCTCAAAACTGAAGAACTTGGAGTCCGATGTGTGAGGACAGGAAGCAGCCAGCAGAGGAGAAAGATGTAGGCTGGGGGGTTAGGCCTGTCTAGCTCCTTCACGCTTATTCTGCCTGCTTTACATTTGCTGGCAGTTGATTAGACTTTGCCCACCAGATTAAGTGTGGGTCTGCCTTCCCCAGCACACTTACTCAAATGTTCATCTCCTTTGGCAACACCCTCACAGACACACCCAGGGGATCAATACCTTGTATCCTTCAACCCAATCAAGTTGTACCTCAGTATTAACCATCACACTCTCTTATATCTACACGTGCTGGAATTAACTAACCTATGTATTTTTCCACTATCTTTGTACTTACGGCTCTATTTTTAGTGCAAGTCTGATTTACCTAGATGATTGTTTACCTATTTCTAAAATACTGTTTTGACTTCAGCATCCTCGTAAGTTGATAGTTACTTTCACGACTCATTGTTAATGTTCCCAACCATGTACTGAATTATCACCATTCCTCTACCAGTGTCTCCAATCTATTTTGGCTTCCAAAACCACTTACACATGCACTCAGCTAAGACTACGGTAACAATTATGGTCGGAGTCAGGACCTGGATTCTAGCCCTGGTTCTTTCACCAATCTACACACTGAATGTTCTTGACCAAGTCACTTCCTCTCTCTGAGTCTGAGTTTCCTTGTCTATCAAATGATGAGGTTAGAACCTTGCAGCTGCAGGTGGGGAAAAACTCAAATCGAAATGGCTTAACAAAACAATACAGTGAGAGAGAGAGAGAGAAAGAGAGAGTGTGTGTGTGTATGTGTATGTGTTGGGGAGGGAAGGAGGAGAGTTGTTTCTTGTCTTGTGTAACTAAAAAGTCCAGGGGTACAACTGGCCGGGTTTGATCTACCACCAGGAACTGGTCTCCTCCCATTTCTTGGCTCATTTCTACTCTACGTTGGCTTCATCAGCAGGCTCGAACTTGTGGCAAGACGACTGCTAGCAGCTTCAACGCTATATTCTCTCCGGTTCACACTTAGGTGTGAGAAGAAATTTCTCTCTTAATTAGAGCAAGAATCTTGCAGCTATCTTTGAGCTAACTAGTGAGGCCAGGGAGAAAGAACATATTCACTGTCCTTGTCTGAGCTCTCTCTCTCTCCATCTCTGGAGCCAAGGATAGAGTCACCTCCACCTAAACCACTTGAATTGAGAATAGGGGAGAGACGGGTCCTAAAATGAAAATTCAGGGGCTTTTACCAAAAAGAGTAAGAAATATGCCATAAAGACTATGATTGCTAATGTTACTTCTGTTTTCATCGACTCCACAAAAGATTATTTGAAAAGCATTTACAAATAAATGCAAAATATTTTTATTTGATACTCCTGAACCTTATTGAAGTTAATTCAGATTCGTAGTAAGGGTAAAATCATTTAAAAGTGATGTCTATGAATGGTGGGTAGATATAAGCATGAAGCAAGGGTTATCTAGCAGTCTGACTCCAAGTAAACTCATGACATAAATGTAGCAGGCTTTATATATATATATGCACATATACATATATATGTGTATATATATACATACACACACACACACATATATAACATATCAGAAAAAACTCTTAACCAGGTCCTGGTATTCTGACAGAAAGAGGCAAACTCCATGTCACGACAAAGATATAAGGGGAACATTTCCCCGTAACCTATTGTGAAACAACTGCAGGAAAGCAAAAATTACAGGAAACTCTCCAGCAGAAAATTGCCAAAGGCGATTAGGAGCTGAGCATTTATTGAAGAAGGAATTAGGGCAATTAAAAGGAGATTGAGGCTGGTATTAAAGGAAAGAGACTAGTGTTTTTTATTTTTTTTTAATGTTCAAAACTGAAAAGAGGCCCATGAGGTTTTTTTGTCTGTCTGTTTGTTTGTTTTTGATACTGTGCAAATACCAAAAGGCTTTGCTCTGAGGAAATGCAGTAAAATAAGAATTTGCTTCTTGCAGGCTGTCTACGCCTGTACTTCTGTCAGATACTGATCCAAAGGGGCCTCCCAGGACTCAGGCACACGGAAGGGCTACAGATTGGGCCTTGGTGCGTGATGAGTGTCCTTTTCAGAAGTCATGGCTGCAGATGTGAGGAGAAACACACAGACTACGGTGACTGTCCCTCAAGTGTTATTATGCAGTCTCCCTTCCCTGAGTGTACTCAGACAGCATTTCCTCACAGCAACTCCTGAAACAGTTGGCAGGTGTCCCGTCAGCTGACACAAGTGCAAGAAAACGGGAGGAAAGTAGCAGGAAGAAAAAGGTAGACAGTGCTTCAAATGAATCAGCAAAAGTGTAATTCTTTCCACAGTTTACAAGAAAGTTCTGTGCAAGTTCAGGGTATTATGCTCACAAATGTCATGCAGACAACGGCCTCACGCACGTGTATGCCCTGCTGTGACAAAGCCCTGGCTTGAGAAGACAGGGTGGAAGACCAAGAGGTTCCTGTCCTGGGTCAGGCTCTGCCACCAACTGCTGAAAAGACCTCCGGATCCCTTGGCTGCAGGGCTGTGGTTCCTTCTGTTTTATCTAGAGACAGTGGACCACACTAAGAGGGGTGGCTGAGCAAGGTCGGGCCTTCGGCCACGGATGGAAATAACAGACTATGACAATGCTACAGAAACCAGAGACGTTGTCTTTAAAAAGTGTATTTAAGGTTGTTTTAGTCCCACAGGGCTGCATCCACATGGGAGATTTTTCAGATTGCAAAGACACAAGAAGGGCTGCTTCTTGTTGAAGTAGGCAGAGGGTGCAGGATCCACCAGCATGGCCTTCTCCTCACTCACATCTCTGCAGCTCCTGAGGAGGCCCTGAAGAGGCAGAGATTTAGAATTGCTTGAAAGTCACTCTTTTTCTTTCTTTTCTTTTTTTCTGAGACAGAGTCTCACTATGTCACCCAGGCTGGAGTTCAGTGACACAATCTCGGCTCACTGCAACCTCTGCCTCCCAGGTTCAAGCAATTCTCCTGCCTCAGCCTCCCGAGTAACTGGGATTACAGGCATGTGCCACCATGCCTGGCTAATTTTTGTATTTTTAGTAGAGACAGGGTTTCGCCACGTTGGCCAGGCTGGTCTTGAACCCATGACCTCAGGTGATTCGCCCCTCCTTGGCCTCCCAAAGTGCTAGGATGACAGGTATGAGCCACCACACCCAGCCAAAAGCCATTCTTTTATAGATGAGAGCCCTGAAGCTGAGAAGAAGTAATTAATTAGTTTTCAGCTAGTTGATGGAAAGCTGTGACAAAAACCTGGGACTGTTGACCTCTGGTCTAGCAGTCATGGTTAAACACCAGGTGATACCTTTAATGAAGACTGGCCGAGTCCAGAAGGCACAATGTGGCTGTTTGAAATGAGTCTGAGTCTTAGGTTTCCATAATATGTTTTTCAGCTAACCAGAAAACCGTCTAGCTACAAAAAGTTAGAAATGTATAGAATATATCAAATATGGTTTTAAATATAAAGTGAACCTCACAAGAAAAAAATATGTGACTGTATTAGTTTGCTAGAGCTGTTACAACAAAATACCACCAACCAAGTGGCTTAAACACAGAAATTTACTCTGTCAGAGTTCTGGAGCCTAGAAGTCCAAGATCAAGGTGACAGCAGGGACGGTTTCTTCCGAGGTCTCTCCTTATCTTGCAGATGGCCATCTTCTCCCTATCTTCACATTATCTTCCCTCTATACATGTCTGTGTCCACACTTCCTGGGTTTGTTTGTTTGTTTGTTTGTTCATTTGTTTTCGAGACAGAGTCTCACTCTATCACCAGGCTGGAGTACAGTGGTGCAATCTTGGCTCACTGCAACCCCTGCCTCCCGGGTTCAAGTGATTCTCCTGCCTCAGCCTCCCAAGTAGCTGGGACTACAGGTGTGCACCATCATGCCCAGCTAATTTTTGTATTTTTAGTAGAGACAGTTTCACCATGTTGGCCAAGATGGTCTCAATCTCCTGATTTCGTGATCTGCCCGCCTCGGCCTCCCAAAGTGTTGGGATTACAGGCATGAGTCACTGCACCCAGACCACACCAGTCACATTGAATCATGGCCCACCCTAATGACCTCACTTTTATATAGTTATCTCTTTAAAGACATTGTCTCCCAATACAATTCCTTTCTGAGGTACTGGGGATTAGGACTTCACCATATGTACTGCGGAGTTTGGGGAGGCACAATTCCACTCATGGTGATGGTTTCCTAGTTTCCAAAACTAAAGAGAGAATATACGTTTGAGGTCATGTAGCAGATATTCTGAGTGAAGTGAAAGGTGACTATCTCAGAAACAAGAGAAAAGGGAGACAAGAGACAAGCGTTGAGCCAAAGCAAGGTGGAGTGTTAGAATTCACCTCTTGAAAGGCCTGTAATCCCAGTGAAAAGACGGACTAGGAAGAATCTACTCACCCTCACAGGGCAGTGACAGTAAGTCTATCTCAACCCGAATTTTGGTAGGGCATAGAAGGGGAAGGCTCCATAAAAAGTTGAAGTCCTGAGCCTGTGTCCCACATAGGCTTGGAGTTAATTTGATACAAGCAATACTGTCCAAGAAGCTCTGAGCTTAGAATTTAATAATCTTAAAAAGGACATTTGGACAATGATATCCTCAGCTTACCAACCTCTAGATGATAACACATTATATAACACTGTTTCTGGGGCCAGGTGCGGTGGCTCACGCCTGTAATCCCAGCACTTTGGGAGGCCAAGGTAGGAGGATCACAAGGTCAGGAGATCGACACCATCCTGGCTAACACAGTGAAACCCTGTCTCTATTTTAAAAAATACAAAAAATCAGTCAGGCATGGTGGCGTGCACCTGTAATCCCAGCTATTTGGGAGGCTGAGGCAGAAGAGTCACTTCAACCTGGGAGGTTGAGGTTGCAATGAGCTGAGATCGTGCCACTGCACTCCAGCCTGGGCAACAGAGTGAGACTCCATCCCAAAAAAAATATTGTTCTGAAACTTGGGAGGTCTTGCTTGTAAGATTACCTGGTCCTAGTGTATGTATGTAGTGTTGAGTAGATTTTTAACTACAGTTTCAATTTTGTTATGATTTTATACGTATTAGATATTCTATTTATTCTTTAGTCAAAACTAATACTTTCAGTAACCTTCACTTTCTTAGTAAAATGTCTATTTTATCCAAGTTTTAAAATTTGATTGAGATACAATTGTTTATATACTATTGTGATTTTCGCATCCCTGGACTGTAGGGTTAATTATGTTCCATTTTCCATTTTCAGTCATGTTACTTTTTCCCTAATTTTTGTGTTTGATCTTGCTAGTAGTTAATTTTTTTAATTAATATTTTCCAAGCAGTAGCATTTGACTCTGTTACTGTTCTCCATTTCTTCTTTTTTTGGCATTTTATCGACATTGGCTTTCAACATTATTTAGTTTTATTTGGCTTTCAACTTTGAAAGCCAAACTTTCAAGGATAAATAGAATATCTAACAGATATAAAACCATACAAATTGAAACAGTTAAAAATCTACTCAACACACATACATACACTAGGACCAGATAATTTCATAAGCAAGATCTACCAAGTTTCAGAAACAGTTGAAAGTTGTTGAAAGTTGAAGCCAACTTTATTGTTGTGTTCCTTCTACTTATTTGGGGGTTACTGCATTTTCTTTGTTTTCACGCATAGGACATACAATTGCTTATGCAATTCTGTGTTGTAGCACAAAAGCAGCCATAGACAATATATAGACAAATGGGTGTTACTCTTATCCAACAAAATTTTATTTACAAAAACAGTCAATACTCCAGATTTGGTGAGCTGGCCATAGTTTGCCAATCCCTGTTCTAGACAATAGAATAAGAGGATGATCTCTGTAACTCATTTAATGAGACTACTATTACCTTAATACAGAAATCAGGCAAGAACAACAGAGAAAAAGAAAGGCAATGTTATTTGTGAAGACACAAGTAAAAATTCTGCATAAAACATTAGCGAATTGAATACAGCAATACCCAAAAAGAATAATGCAATGTGATGAGACAAAGATTGTCCCAGGAATTTAAGGGTCACTTAAAATTAGGAAATCTATTAACATATTCAATATTATTTCAATCAAAATCGCAATAAAGTTTTTAAGGAGACTTGACAAACAGATCCTAAAACTCACTCAGTAGGCCAAGAATGCCCAAGACTATTTTTAAGAAAAAGAATAAAGGAGGATTTTTTTTATAGATATCAACTTACTATGAGACTATATACTAATTTAAGCAATGTGATATTGGCTCAGAGAGCCCACATACATATGGGAGATGGTACATGAGACAGTAGGTATTTATAAATCAAATGGCAAAAAAATACACTACTCAATAAATGTTGCTGAAGATTTTGGCAATCCATACAGCAAAAGACAAGAGTAGATCTCCAGCTTGTGCATAAAAATTAACTCCACATAATGTTCTAAACATAAAAAGCTAATCTTTAAGATTCTGGAGAATATATTTATGACTTCAGGGTAAAAATTAATTTCTTAAATAAAAGACAAGTCAAAAACCATAAGAAAATTATTAAGTTGACAACATTAAAATTTAAAACTTGAATACAATAAACAAAGCAAAAAGGCAAGTCACAGACTGCAAGAAGGCATTAATAATAAATACGATCCAAGAGAAAACAATCCAAGAGAAAAATGTATAATGGATAAGAACTGAGAAATCACAGAAGACAAAATCCAAAAGGCTAATGAATGTATTAAAAGAGAATAACCTCACTATTAGAGAAATTCTATGCATTGAAACTTCTATGCAACTATTAAAATGAATGAAAATAGCAAAATGAAATACAATTTACATCAATCAGAGTAGCAAAATATTGAAATGTCTAGCGAACCCAGTGATTGATATGTAAAAAAGTAGGAAAATTTTTAAGATCATCCTCAGAGTGTTTTGGGCACTTTAAAGCTAGACATGCCTAGAGAATGAGAATTCCCCAAAACGTGGCAACTGGTAACAAATCCGGCCAATTTCACTGTCGTACCTGGATTAGTACAAACTACATCATAACCAGACTCATAACAAGAATGCCTTTGTTCTGTGGATGGAGTGTGAATTGGTGAAACCCCTTGAAGAAGAATCGGAGAATATCTAGCAAAGTCAAATGTATGTATAATGATCCACAATAACCAGAAATTCTACTTCTGTTGTCTATACTAGGAAAATTTTCACAAATATTCACAAAGGTCTCTTTACGTTCATCACACTACTGTATATAAGAGAAAAAACTGAAAAAATCTAAACATCTATCAACCAGAGAACAAAGGAACTAATTCAGGTATACATTGAAACTCTGTAACACATAGCTATAAAAATTTGAAAACCAGATGCGGAGTTAACGTGAATAGACTTCAAAAACGTGATATGAGATACAGAAAGCAAGCAACCAAAGGATAGTATTCATGAATACATACATGTATGATAAAATTATTAACACATGCCTGAGAAAGAAAAAAACAAATCTCTAGAGTAAGAGAAGAAAGGGAAGTAAGATTAGGTTTTCAATCCATCTGTAATGCTTTATTTCCAAAAAAGTAAAAATAAAAGAGAGAAACTTGAAGTAAATACAGAAACAGTTTGAGATCTGTTTAGTCTTAGTGATGGATATATGGTATATACTTTTTTTGACTTTTCAGTATGTCTGAAATATTCCATAATTTTGTTTGTTTGTTTGTTTTTTGTTTTTTGAGACGGAGTCTCGCTCTGTTGCCCAGGCTGGAGTGCAGTGGCCGGATCTCAGCTCACTGCAAGCTCCGCCTCCCACCGCGCCCGGCCGAAATACTCCAGAATTAAAATTAACTTTTAAAGGAGACTGGAACCAATATATAATGTTTTTGTTTCAAAATTTCTTATAGAATTTTTACATCATTTCTTTAGTAATAAACAATTTTTTCTCAAAGAAAATTGGCAAAAGAACAAAAATAAAATGTAGAGAAAAACCTTCTAGAAAGGTTGGTTATTTCATCTCACTGACATCTATATTTACCTTAAAAAAACAGCAATAATAAAAGAAAGACAAAGAAAGAAAAAGAGAATGCAAAGCCCAGTTTCGGTGGCTCTTCAATGATCAGTTAGAGTCTTACAAATGGTGATTCTCCATGCCCATAGGAATGTGGCAGAGGAGTGGGTGTGCTCCTCAGAGAATTCTGAGGTGAGCACCTCTCCTTCTTGGGTGGCTTGCTTTCATCCCCTCCCCGAGGCACATTTTGACTTACAAAGTAATGGCCAAGAAGCTGCCAGTCCCAGCTTTCAGAGTTCCTCCCAGGAGGAGTTCTTGACCTCTCTCCTCCCTGTTCATCTTCTCTGCACAATGTCCTCACTGTCTTTACAGTTGGTATTTCCTCAGGTTTATGAATAATTTATGCTTAGTATTTGAGCTAAGGTTTTTGTCCTAAACAATTTACAGGAGTAAATTTATGTAGATGTAAGAATGGATGAAGGGATGGCTGGATAAATGGAGAGCTGACAGATAGGTTAATAAATATAATAGACACATATAGAATGGAAGTAATGAAAGTAATCAAAAGATGTTAGATGCCACAAATGATGACTAAGCCACACCGTTTTTGGTTCCTAGGAGGTAAAGCCAATTGATCTAGGGAAGAAGGAGCTAGGGTACCTGGTCTATTCTCTATTTCTCTCCCAGTCACCAAAGGAAAAGAGGACAAGTGGCTCAGACTAATCTGCATAGAATCATGTTAATGACCATCTCCCTGGTAGACAGACTAGTAATATTTGCTAAGAGTAAGTGAGTCCTTATCTATGGAATGCTCTTAGCAGGAAGCCTCTGGATTAAGGTTGTGAAAGGCAGAATAATGTTACCCCCCGAGATGTCCATATCTAATTCCCCAAAAGTATGAAGATCAACTCTATGTTGCCAGAAAAGAATTCCACAATCCCTTTCTTAGCTCAAAGGTATACTTACTCTCCCATTCTCCTCCAAAGTATAGTCCTTAAGGAATTCAATCATCCTGACAGCCATCCATGGCAATACATCATGCTGGCTTACTATATGGACAACATCATGCTAATTGGACTTGACAGCAGAAAGTAACAAGTACTCAAGATGCTCTTCTAAGACAGATGCATGCCAGAGAAGTGGCAACAAACCTTACGTCAGAGAAGTGTCACATCAGCAAAGTTTTCAGAGTTCCGTGGCCTGGAGAATTCTCTACAAAGTAAAATACAAATTATCATACCTTATGCCTCCTATTATTTAAAAAAAAAAAGGCATGGCACTGAGGCTCAGGGTTTGGGAGGTAATATATGCTGAACTTAGAAAAACTGTTCCCACTTATTGATCAGGTGACTGTAGGCTATTAGTTTCTTATAGAGTCCAAATCGAAAGAACATTCTGCAACAGATCTAAGCTGTGACACAGCAGCTGTATTCTCTTGGGCTGTATAATCCAACAGAAACAAATGTCTTAGAGATATCTATGGTTGATGGAGTTACTATATACTCTCTGGTAAGCCCCAGTAGGATATTTGCAGTATAAATCCTTGGGACTGTAGAGCACAGACACGCCTTTTTAGCAGAGATCTATTCACCATTCAAAAAAGAGCATCTGAAAAGCTAATAGACCCCAACAGAGACTCTGTGCCCAAGCACTGGACACCACTAACTGTACAACTTGAGCTTCCCATTGTAAGCTTCATGTTATCTGAGGTACTGAGGCATAAAGTCAGCAGCATTCCATGGTACAAGTAACACAATTACTTGTGGGCCAGCATGAGCAGGTCCAGAAGGCAAGAATAAATTACATGACCAAGTGGCTCAGACTTTTAGGCAACCTATTTCAGTTGCAGTACCTTCACTCAGTCCACCCCATGGCCTCAGAGGGGCTTCCCTTTCGATTTGTCTTCCCCGTGTCCAAGGACAACAAAGGATAGTACCAAAACAACAGCAGGTATTGGAGAAAAAGTTAAAGAGGTCAATGTTCTCCTAGAGTCTTTGTCTGGACTAACAAAATAGACTAGTATTTGACCCCTGACTTCTACTTTTTTCCCCAAAATAGTCTATTCATATGACATATGGAGTAATCCTTTTAAAATGTAAATTGTGTGATGTTGCTTCTCTGCTCATAAGCCTCAACAACTGACCCTCATTACATTCAGAATAAAATGCCAAGTCTTCACCACCAGACAATGAGACCTCTATCATCTGGACCATGACTAGTTCCTGACCTTCTCTCCTTCCTCTCCTTTTGAGCTGCCCTGCCTTCTTGCTAGTCTTTGAATGTGCTGTTCCCTTTGCTTGGAACTTTATTTCCCTAGTCTTTCATGGTTGGGTCTTTTGCTTGATTAAATTGTATAATGAAATGTTGCCTTCTCAGTGACGTCGGCACTGACCAACATTCCCATTCCCTGTCCCTATATTCTGCTTTAGCTTTCTTCATTGCTACTACTTACTACCAGCCAGTATTATTTATTTAATATCTGTCTAATCCACAAAAGAAAACAGAGACTTTGCACTTTGTGCTGCTATACCAGCACCGAGAACAAGGCCAGGATAGTACCTGGACATGAGAGTGACTCAGTTAATAGATGCTGAAGGAATGAGTGAAAGAACAATGGTTTTGGAGTGACTTCGGTGGCAAGAGTACATAATTTCTTTAAGAAGCCCTCCTGTCACTTATGTTTTGCATTGAACACAAGAGATTTAAACCTCTATAATTTTATATTTTTAAAACCTTTTTCACAATATAAAATTACAGAATTAATGTGTTCTTCATGACCATTAACACAATTCAAAAAAATTTAACTAATTACCCCTCTCCCATCTCATCCTTGCTTCCCACCCAAATATGCCAAATGTTAACAATTGGCATGTTTCATTCCATGTCTTTTTCATGAACATATCAAGTATTGTTTTTAATTTTCATAATCTCAGTTTTTTATTAAAATGGGTTCAAACTCTATAGTACCATATTTTTCCCACATAGGGAAAACAAAATAAAACAAAGCCTTAGGGCAATATTTGTATGAGGAACATGCAAATACTAATATTTCTGTAAATTCATTACAAGATCTGTCAGTGGCTTCCATCTAGGGAATAAGTACTTTCCACATAATGTATTATATGCCAGAAATGTTTGCAAATTGAAGCCTCAGATACCATCTGTGCAGAAAGCAGAGCACGTAAACTGAGACTGAATCACCAAAGCCAAGGTGAGTGGTGGTCACAGTAAGCCCAGAGGCACACCACACTGTGGGAACCTGTTCTCCATGACTCAGCCTCCAGGCTTCAGCTTTGCCAGGTGAGAACAACCCCCTGGTCCTGACTAGTGACTGATGATGAGGCTCTGGCCAGGTTTCTGCTATAGCTGCCACTGACACCATCTGACTGCCTATTTCAAAACCAGCTCTCCCCTGCCTCATGTAGTTACAGCCCCTAGACTCTCTGACTCAAAGCACAGATTGAGATTGAAGAAATGCATCCGTTTGTGAATTTCATGCTCTCTCTATTTAGATTTTGCAAAGGCCAATGTCTGGGCTCCCTTCCCAGACATTGGATTTAATTGGTCTATGGTGAGGTATAGGTGGTTTGGATGCACTGTAAAGGTTGTAAATTCTTGATTTTGAGTGATGTCCATGATATATCGATAATAAATATAGAGATTCTGCCCTTTCTCTTCTCAAATTCAGAGCACTGTGCCTATTTCCTCCTTAGGCTCACTTGTATAATCAATTCCTCAGTTTAAGCCTGTGTATAATTGGGCTCCAAGTGATTACTCTGAAACACTTGGGCCAAACATAAGCTTCATCTCTTATTGTTTCATTCTTCTCATATCCTTTTAGTGGGGGAATGAAGAAAATTTATAGGAATAAAGCACATAGGAATCTGAGGTTTTATGGGTTTGAGCACATCGAGTTTTCAGTCTCATGAGTCTTAGACCATATCACTCAGTAAATACAAGTCATCCCATCTTCTCTGTCTAGTCTAGCCTTTAATAAAGACCTTCTGGGGAGTATATCCCATATTCTATCCACCCTCACCCCTAACCCAGAGTTACCCCTAGAAGAGCACTCTCCCTACAGGGCTAGGGAAAAGCCCAAGCTGTGTTCACATAGATTAATGAATCTGAGATCGTATTGGAAAAGTCATACTGTATTGATTTTATTTTAAACAATTCAATTAAGACCATTCTATCATTTTCATCACGCCTGCCTTATTACTCTACAGCCAGACTAGCACAATGTCTACCAGTCAAGGAACAATTCATTGCAGTAATGTAATTATTAACAGTTGCATTAGTAATTAACCAATTAGGTTGCTATAGACATGAAGGAATTCTTTATAACAATTTTTAAATGTGACAGTGATCAGTAGTTATTGTTACTACTGAGATGTCTATGACTTTACAATAAGTGAAAAACTAAAAATATTACAGAGGTGTAAGTGTAGAGTATAATTCTATTTTTGTAAAATTTTATGCCTGTATCTATATGTGTGTGCTATGTGCATACATATATATCAGCATCTAGAAGGATATCCAAAAACCTCATTCATTCATTCAACAAATACTTTGTGCTTGGGATAATAGCAGAGGACAAGGCAAATCACTATCTTCATAAAGTTAAATTCTATAATAAAAATTTTTTTAAAAACAAAGTAAATGTATAATATTTCAGGTAGTGATAGGAGCTTTGGTGAAAAACAGAGTCAAGTATATTGGATTGTGCTTCGTTGTCACTGTAACTGAGGCCAGAAACTACATTTCCCAGAATTCCTTTCCCATGGGCTTTGGGTCAGAGTTAGTCAAAAAAGGGACTTGTGTGATAATTAAGAAGCAGAAATTCAGCAGTCAGCAGTACTTTCTGAAGGTCATATCTGTCAGACAGAGTGACAGACAGGTGTATATGTACCTGGGGGGCTTCAGTTTCCATCCATCTCTCCACCATTGGCTCCAATGACCAACAGCAACTGCAAGCCAACCCCCCAGTGCCTGACTACCGTTCCCTCAAAGATATTCTACTACATTTCCCTGAGCTGTTTATTCTCCATCCTCTTAGATAACCATTTTATACCATTCCCTCTTTTCTCAGACCTTTGCCTCTCCTGCCTCTCTATTCCTTGCTTCCCATTTATTTAAGAAATAAAGAGAACTTCCACATATTCTCACAACTGTATCTACTAACGAAAGATTATTTGCATCCATGTGTTCTGCCTTCCTTCCTGTGACAGAAACCGGCTAAAGTCCATTAATTATCTCTTTCCTCTCTGAGCACCCAGGAAAACTGCATTTGTTAGCCTTTCTTGTCATTGGGTTAGGGCATTAAAATTAACCAAAGGAAGGTGAGGGAAAGTAATGTAAGGTGTTTTTACAACTGGCCCCTAAAATCTCCCTTGAGATACTTGAGTCTCTCTATTCAATCACTTGGTTGGAAGTGAAAGATTCCAGTATGGAAGCTGCACACCACGGAAGGAGCCCTAGTTCTAGAATCACCTCTTGGAGGGGTGCTGCCCAGAAGAGCTGCCTGAAGAGCACTGGACTACGAAATGGGCAAAACATAAACTATTATTTTACAGTATATAATAAGCATGACCCTGACTCGCACACTTCCTGCCTCTACCGATGAACTGGCCATACTCCTATCTCAAACAAGTTCGTCCAGCTGTACACTAGATCCTATCCTACTCAAGGGCAAAGTTCTAAAGATTGCCCCTCTCCTGAATCATCAATTTCTTCTCCTCTACTGTATCAGTCCCAGCATATAAACATATTTAATATCTCCCATCTTTTAAAATGATAAACTCCTCTGGATTGTTTAAAATTTGTTTTTTTTATTATTATTATTATTTTTAGAGGTAGACTCTCACTATGTCACCCAGGCAGGTCTCAAATTCCTGAGTTCAAGCTATCTTCTCACCTCAGCCTCCCGAGTAGCTGGGATTACAGTTGCAACCCAGTGTGCCTGGCTGTATTGTTTAAATAAACCCATTTTACAAAAAGAAAACTGAAAAACAAACAACAACAACAACAAAAAACTATTGTTCACTCCAAAGAAGTTCTGCTGATACATGATGTTGCCAATGATTTCCCCTTTCTCTTGTGGTGCCTGTCCTGGGGCCCCTCTGATCCTCCATCAACCCGCCAAGAACCTCTCAGAGCCTTCTTGCTGCATAGTCTCTCCACCCAAAATTTACAAAGAACACCAAGAAATGGAAGGGGCACAGGCTAGTCACCTCCCATGTGATGGATAGCACAGTCATCCCTCAGTATCTGCCAGGGGTTGGTTCCAGGACACCCTCTCCCCTCTGAAGACACCACAACCCATGCATATTCAAGTCCTGGCAGTCGGCCCTAAAGAAACTGTGAATACAAAAAGTTGGCCCCTCCATATACACAGGCTTTGCATGCCGGAAAAACTGTATTTTCAACACATGTTTGTTTGCAGATGTAAAATCTGCCAGTACTCCACATCAGCCAACTGTATTTATTGAAAAAGATCCAGGCATAAGTGGACCCATGCCATTCAAACCCATGTTGCTTGAGGGTCAAATGAATTCTCAGTCCGCAGTGTAAGGCAGGTGACATTAATCACCAGCTGCTCCTCCCTTAACAAGTGGCACACTCTCTTCACCTGGTGCCTTCCGTATCCATCCCTCCTCCATCAAAACCATATGTATGATTATTCATATCTATGATTCATATAATGATTTCATAGATGATTTTAAGTAATTTGTATCTCATTGATAAATTCTATTTAATTCCCTCCAAATCAATGAATCATCTTTCCTTGGGTTTACAACCTAACCCTCTAATTCAATCTACTGCTTGAAAAAATAAGTATACCTTTTATTTCCCAGCTTAATTTTTAAAATCTAAAGACAAGAGATTTTCTAAACAGAAACAAATTGATTTCTTCACATTTCCATTTCAGTAGTGGACACTGGCTGCTGTTGTATACACAATTCACAAAAGCAATTTCTTTGGGGGAGAATCTTTACACTGCCTGCCTGTCCTGAAATCAAGCTTTTCTGATACATTTGGGCCAGGATTTGGGCTTCTGTAGTCTTCTTAAATGTTTTGCTCCAGGTTGAACAGGCCCAAGGCACAGCAGCTTGACTGGTTACTGTAGAAATTCTGAAGAATGTCAGCCTGCCACCTGCCCCCCACTTATTATTCAGCTAGAAGTATATTTGCTGTCAGCCTTCGGGGGGGCATAGAATAGCTTGTGGACAAAACAAGTCAGACGATACCCTGCTGCCTGGAAGATCCTGCTGACAGCAATGACTCTGAGCCACACCAAATGTCACCCCGAAGGAAACAAACAAGAATCTGAAGAGCAGAGGTGGCAGCCACCTCTACTTCAGTGACATTCTTTTCCATAAGATTATTGGCTAAAATTTCATGTTAAAAACAACAACAAAAAAGCCCATAAGTTATTAACTCCTCAATGCTTGTCACTACCTTAATTCACTTTAATTTAAACTTAAGAAAGAGTTTAATTAGGACCATGGAACCTTACCCAGTGTACATTCAGGAGAAAGAAGCTGTATCCTCACCACACGCCTCAGAATTTGTGTCCAGCAGCAATGATTACTCCAAATGCAGGGGGCAGGCACATTTTCATGTAAAACACCTGAAGAAAATGCCTGCCGGTATCCAGGTTCCGTATTAAAGAGAGTTAATCAATTTCAATTCAGTCAATCAACAGGTATGAATTGAACACCTGCCATGTGCCTACCATGAGGATTTGGAAGAAACAAAGCTTGGAGTTGGATTAGGATCAGAAACAGACAGGGGCATCTTTATTTCAATACTAGCAGCTGCAGGAGAGAAGAACAAACAGAACTAATTTCTCTCCTCCCAGATTTTCATGGAACATATTTACATATTAGGAGAATAAAGAAAGGAAAGAGAAAAAAACTAGTGAGGTAGCTCATTTGCAGCTTAAGTGTAATATGACATCTATGTTTTGTGAAATGATACTAGTCCTTCTAATAAACATACTTTATTATTTCAAGTAAATCTCTATAATATGTTCTACAAATTTTGGGGTTTAAGACAAGCCTTGTGGTTAAGGGACTACAATTCTCCAGTTAAGACAGCCGTGTTGCTGTAATAAAACAGTTTGACCTTAAGAGTGTTCTTTGCGTTGAACGTCAGGAAAACACCACGGAGAAAGTCTCTGATTTCTGATAAGCAACTAATTTAATCTTATCCAGGATCTCTTTGGCCTAATTAATCAATTAATACAATTCAAGTTCAGCTCGCCAAGTCAAAAACACCCTTTAACCTTCACCGTTCTTATCAGAGTACATGAAGGTAATTTAAAGCACAGTACCTGAATACACAGAGATTTTAGCTCAAGGTGATTGCTTTTCTTGCAAACTTCAATATCAGTAATTCACTTCTACTCGGGGCTAAATAAGAAAAGACTCCCACCATCTCACTTCACAGTTCTCTTCTCAAAGGAAAGATATATACTACCCGATTCCACAGATTCTGATTTTGTATCCTGAACATTACAGAAGTTCAGAACAGGTTTCCTAATTTCAAGAAGCTCCAGAGAAAAATTTATATATTAAAGACAATGAGAAGTCAATGAAGGGCTTAACTGTAACCCTGAGTAAAATAGGAATTGAAATAAGGGGATTCCAGTGTGGCTGGCAAGTTGGAGGAAATAGGATTTGAGCTCTTAGTTGCTTTATTTGGTTTTCTGACTTCCTTCTGTATGTCCAGAGGCACTTTTTCACTGACCAGTTCTCTTTTTGCAATATCTTCCCTCCAAAATAGAGACTTTGATTCTCCTAAATGTTGCTTAAGAACCTATGTGGAAAAGCCAAATTATTTTTATTCTACAAAGCCCATCTCTTTGATGGAAGTTCCCTTCCTTCTGCTACTGCCTCTGAATTCCTACTGTTTGTGGCAGAATAACTTTAGATTATATTAGAAATTATATAATGAAGCATGCATGTTAGTAACTTAGAGATAACTACTTTCAAACCAGCAAAGGAAAAAAAAGGGAATGGGGATGAGGAATACAGAACACTTGATTAATTTAACCAAAAAATGGAAAAGAAATATGTAGCAAAGAAAAAGAAGGATTGAACAAAAAGAGACTAAATTGTCATTTACAAACAATATGACTGGCTATGTAGAAAATTCAAGAGAATCTGGATATAAGAAAATCATGTATTCCATTAGAATTAATCTATTGGATTTAAGAGTAGGGCTTAGCAAAGGTTCTGGATTCAAGATCAACCAAATTTATGCAATGCATTCTTATACACTAGCATGTCAATACAAAAAGATAAAGGAAAAAAATAATAATCACAATAGAAGAAAAAAGTCTTAGGCACTTAGAAGTAAACCTAATAAAGCATGTACAAACCACTATTAAGAAATGTACAAAAGTGTCTTGAAGCACACAAAAGAAAACCTGAATAAAAGAAGTATACAGTGAACTAACAGTCCCTCGGCACCCTCCAACCAGCACTCTGTCTTTCCAGAGCTATTTCCTACCTATACAAGAGTAGATATTTAAATATTTCTTGAAAATGTACCTGATGATTTTAAACAGGCCTGCTGAATTCTATAATGTACCATAATTTATTAAGTTCCTCCTGATGGACACTTAGATTATTTCTAGGTTTTTCCTACTGCAAGTAACTCTGCCATAAATATCCTTGTGAAATCAGCCACATCCGTAAGTTGGAGTGCATTTGTAAACCAAATTCTTCGAAACCAAATCACTGGCTCAGAGAAGATGGGGTAGAAGGCCAGGGGTGAGGCGGTGGGTTTCACTCTGGAGACCACAATCTGGAGTTTTCCCAGAGGTGATTCCCCCTAGTGTTCTCACCTAACAAGATGATGAGGATTTTTCCAGGGACTGTGTAGAACGGAGAAGAATGGGAAGCTGACTTTGGAGGACTTTAAGCAAAAAGAAAGTAGGAAGACAATACAGCTAAAAAGACAAAGATCCTTTTTAGACTCTTTTAATTAGGAAATATAGGAAGACAGAAGACCAGATGCAAACCTACATCCTTTAAATTTTGCTGAAAACAAAATATTCTACTTTGTGAGATTCATTGCAGCTGGTAACTTCCCCACTGTTATTTGAGCTAACTCTGTCTGTTTCTGCATAGCTACCGGCAGCAAAAATTCTTTGGAAGGCTGTGTGCTGACTTGAGACAGAGGTGAGAGAGGCTGAAGACTCAAAGAACATGCATCTTACTTCAAAGAGGAAAGGCTGGTGAGCAGAAAGCCCAGGAGATGGACTTGGTGAAAGCATGTGACTGGAGGAGTGGGGGCTGAGCTCCAGGCCTGTGGAGCAAAAACTAGGCCACGGGCAAGCTGCCTGGGCCTAAGGAGGCCAGTCATTCAACTCCTTCAACTAATATTTGTTAAGAACTTACTACACGCCCAACTCCAGGTGTTGAGGACACGGCAATGAACAAAGCAGACAAAACCTCCCTTTACAGAACTAATATTCTGTGTTTTAGAACCTAGGATGGAGCAAAACGATTAATGAGTACATTATGTAATCTGTTAAATAATCATAAGAGCTTAGGAGACAAGTAAAGCAGGGAAGAAGGATAGGAAATAATGGGAGAGAGAATGGCAATTTTAGATGGGGTGTCCCAGGATGGCCTCACGAAAAAGTGTTGAGTAAAGACCAGAAGGAAGCGAGTGGGTGAGCCATGTGATTACCCAGGGAAATGACATCAAGGCAGAGAAAATATAAAGTGCAAAGGCATAGCTGGGACACTGAGAAACAGCAAAGCAGTCAGTGTGGCTGGGACAGATTAGAAAAGGAGAGAACTGGGAATGGAGCACAGCTGACGCCACCTTGCTTCCTGAATTCAAACCGTTTTGCACCCATACACACGCTGCAGAGAATTTTGCTGCCAGTTCAGTTTCAGCTCAGTTGGCCCAGGCTGTTGGTATGATTTCCACTAGTGATGCATCTATTTTAATAGAACAAATTAAATGCATCGTGAGTTCATTACAAAAAGACTTTTTTTTATCTGTGTCAAGGGCCAGCTTCTTAAAATACGTGACTTTTGATGTGTTTTCACTGTTTGGAACTAACCCAGAAAATTACTGGGTCCTCCTAGCAACCTGGCACTTTCTCCCTCTCATTGGCCTCTCAGTTCAAACCCAAAGGCTGCTGGAATTGGAACAAGAACCCTACCTGCGTTGCCGTACTTTTATCAACTCAAATATAGGTATGAAGGTCTCTTTACTCGGTAAATCTTCCTGATTCTTCTCTAAGCTTAACAAGCTGCCAAGGCCTGATCTCTGATGATTTATATGCTGACAACTTATTAAATGTTCCCTAGCATTTCTGTTCTTTCAACCAGAAGCTCTCCATAGACTTTTTCCACATGCAAATTTAATTGGCTATTAGAATCAAAGTAACAAGGATAAAGTGGTAGAAAGGTCATTTAAAGCAAGGCCAAATTCCTCCAGGATGCTCCTGAAAGAAAAAAAATAAAGGAACCACACTTATTTAAATTATCTCTTTCTTTCTCCTCAGTTATCAAATTAGGAAAAAGAGTTTTTGGTATTAGTAAAAATGCTACCAAAGTCCTGGGTGATTTTCGGTGTTAAAACATAGACATTATAGCAGAGAATACTCTCACTTTCTTGTCATGGAGAAATGGAAAATGGAAATTTTCCCATTACCATAGCAAGGAAGGGAAGCTGTTTTTATCAAATTCCAAACTAGTTGGTTGCTACAACTTTTAATTCATTTATCCAACAATTATTTATTGAAGTTCACTCTACCAAAATGGTTCAAAGCTAAACTCAAGTTCCTAAATGTAAAGTTTTCAATCCACAATGAAATTTTCACTGTCCTTCCAAAATTGCTTGGGGCCAATTATTCCAAGCTTTCCTAGAATCTAAGCTTTTTTAGAAGCCTATTAAGAGGGAGGCATTGATCAGGAAACATCATGGAGGCCTCTGTTTCCCCTCCCCCAACACTCAGGTATTCTGGCTTATAAATTAATTGGGAAAGTAGAAATATATAGAAACATAAAACTTTCAAAAGTGTATGTGTACTAAATAATAACATAACAGATAATATATCACATAACATATGAATAGAATATATATTATATCATAATGCATATTTTATTATATAATAATAATATGATAGATACCAGAAGATAATATATCAGTACCAAGTAAATTATCTTGGACATTCACAGGAGGGAGAGCTCTTTGTGGGTTGGTACAGTCAGGGAAGGCATCACAGTAGAGGTGCAGGAAGAATAGATGATTGTGAAAAGGCAGGCAAAACATCAGGATAAATTGTTCTTAAAGGGGAAGGAAATGACCTCTCCAGGGCCCTAAGGAAATGCTTAGGGGAATTTGGAGTTATCGCTATGAAAGGGTAAACACCCTTGACTTTTTGTGGGTGAAGGTCAGGGATGCAAAACCTCCTACCATACCCGGGAAGTCCCATGTTAGGGAGAATTATCCATCCCAAAACTCCAACAGCACCCCCTACTGCTGTTGAGAAATGTTACAGGACCAAGGGGAAATGTTCTGGGACTAACAGTTGACATTTCAGACAATAGCAAAACATTAAATGTTTTTGAGCAAGTAGGTAACTCTTTCCCACGAACCCCCGAAAAAGTATAAATCATCCCCAAAAGGCTTGTGGAGAACTCTGAGATTTTCCTCTATGCTAGAGCAGCGCTGGATGACCATTGCAAAATCCTAAGTTTCAGTACAACAAATGTCATCTCAAACTAGTGGCCTCCAACTATCCCTTAGCTTGTACCCTTAATTAATATAAAAAATTCAGAAAATTTAAAAATTAAGGCTAAGAAGTAAATAGAAATTTCTTTCTCTTGACAATTCAATGGACACTCTGACCCACATCACCTTGGTAAACGTTGACCAAAACCATAAGCCAACTCTGGTCTATGTCAGTTGTCTGCTACTTTAGGTCCATTTGTCATTCCATGTTAATTTAATTTTAGTGTGGGAACTGCTAAAGTGAAAAAGAGAGGGGAAGAAGGGAAGCACAAAGCAACTTTTATTTTCATTTTCAAACCAGTGAGAAAAGGAACTCCCTGAGCCAATGACCTGAGGCCCCGACACTGCAGAAACGAGATCTACAAGTTGACTTTGTATTTTAGGCAAGAATGGCAAAGTCATCCCAGAGACCTCAAGAAAGAGCTAGTTGACTGGTCAGCAGGGTATAATCTTGCCCATTTCCCTCATGACTTTACCCAGGGTGTGGAGAAAGATCAAGGGCACAGGAGTCCTCAGGAGTGTGTAATAGCAAGAAACTGAAGTCATCATCCCTGGCTGGTGGGCTGAGGCCATAAGAATTCAATGACTTCATGAAAATTCTCAACCACAAAATGTGTTCTTTTTTGTATTTCAAGTACTGAGAGTTGAATTAATCGTGCCTATAGTCCATTGCATATTGTCATAAGTCCATATGAGTTTTCTCTATCGTTCTTATTTTTATAAATTGTTTTTAGAATGAGATTTTATTTACATAAGTGGTATTAATGTACTTGCAATTTTTGTCATGCATCAACATGCTTTTATACAACCATATATGTTGGTATATGAATACCTGTTCTATGATTTTTTTTTTTTTTTTTTTTTTGAGACAGAGTCTCACTCTGTCACCCAGGCTGGACGGCAGTGGCACAATGGCAACTCACTGCAACCTCCGCCTCCTGGTTTCAAGTGATTCTACTGCTTCAGCCTCCCAAGTAACTGGGATTATAGGCATGCACCACACCCAGCTAATTTTTGTATTTTTTTAGTAGAGATGGGGTTTCTTTGTGTTGGCTAGGTGGGTCTCCAACACTGACCTCAGGTGATCCACCCACCTCAGCCTTCCAAAGTGCTGGGATTACAGGTGTGAGCCACCACATCCAGCCTATTCTATGACTTTTAAGTAATGCATAGCATCCCCTGGTGTGTACCCACCATAATTTGGCTGCCTACTCTGCCAGTAAGAGACTTTCAAACTGCTTCCACCTCCCCACCATTGCACACAACACAGCAATGGGCACCTGCTACATGTCTCCCTCTGCATTGCAATGAAGATCGAATTCCTGGGGCATAGGCTAAATAGCATTTATCTCAACTACAGATAGACATGGAGAGTAAAGGAAAGTGATATTTTAATGATTATTATGAACATGCTATGAAACATAATCGTTTTAGAAATTCCACAATGGCAAGGCCAAAAGGAAGAGAATATGCAGCCAGACATCTGTGGTGTATAAAAAAGTAGGGAAAATAGAGTAATGACAAGGGGTCATGGAGAAAGGAAAAAACACTGCTAAGGTAAAACAAAGAGGAGAAAGACAACTGGTGGCAATGAAAAGGAAACTGGAGTAACAGGGAAAAGGGTAGTGCACAAAATTTTACCTTAAAACTAGCATTCCTCTAAGACCTGGGAACAAAACTCTGCAGGTTCTCACAAGTGGGAGCTGAGCAATGAGAACATATGGACACAGGGAGGGGAACAGCACTCACTGAGGCCTGTCCGGGAGGGTGGTGGAGGTGGGGGCAGGGAGAGCATTAGGGAAAAGAGCTAATGCATGCTGGGCTTAATACCTAGGTGATGGGTTGATAGGTGCAACAAACTACCATGGCACACATTTACCTGTGTAACAAACCTGCACATCCTGTACATGTACCCTGGAACTTTACAAAAGGAAGAGGAGAGGAGAGGAGAAGAGAGGAGAGGAGAGGAGAGGAGAGGAGAGGAGGAGAGGAGGAGGAGAGGAGAGGAGAGGAGCTCCCCTGTGCTTGGCCCTGTGCTTTAGAGGGCCACTCATCTTCCTCTACCACGTGCCTTCCCACAGAGACAGGGACCAAGTGGAGTCTGTGCTTCCCCTTCTATATAATGCTTGTAGGTACAGGGACCCTGAAACTCCTGCTCAAATGATCCTATTCCAATTCCAGGTCCTGCTTGGACCTCTCCTTTGATCCAGCTTTCTGTGAAACCACCACTCTGTATACTCTTTGGCCTAAGGAACAGGCAAGGGCAGCTGTTGCAACAGGTGTGAATAAAACTGGGACCTACATGCTGGAGTGTGTGCATGCTTTCACATGAGACTCTGCTTTAGGACAAAGAAGATGTGGAAAGATAAGGAGGACAGGCTATGGACAAGAGATTGGAGGGGAAGTGAAAGCCTGGCCTTCCAGCTTCAGGCTTTTTTGAGGAACTTAAAAGGGTAATACCAGTGGGAGTAGCAATGGTGACGACAATTTACGGTAAGAGCTAACTTGAGTAGCACTGGGAAGGTGAATAAAAAAATCCCAAAGCTGCAACAGGGACCTTCACAAGGTAGTCAGATGGTGGAGCAAAGGAGGATAGATGAGCATGCAGTCAATCCTTGAGAGGGTTAAAGGGGTCTCTACCCCCATAAAGAGGAAGAGAAAGCCAGGAGGGTCTGGGAGAAATTCCTTTCCTTCCTTTCCTCCTGTCCAAGCCCAGTGGCCATGATCAATGAGCCTTCCTAGAAAAAATCATGGGCTTTGGCAAATGATACATTAATCTAAATTTGCACTATTCATAGTTACTTGTTATGAACTGCTGCTTTGCACATAGCTTTTAACTTTTCACTATGAAAGTATATTTTCCAACCCAAGATTTATTTAACAGTTTATTAGTTCAGTTTATAACTTTTCCGGACCTTGCAAATATAAAGTGATGATTTAGATTACATATAATATAGTCTAACTAGATATTTTTTTAAAGGGAATTCATTGGTTCATATAACTGAAAAGTTGATTCAGGTAAAGTTTAATTCAGCAGCTCACTAACGTCACCTTGGACCTGACCTCTTCCCGTCTTGCTGCTCTGCCTTCGGTATGGTTTTCTTCACCTAGGGCTGGCCCCTTTTGTCGTTCTGAGAAAGATGGCTTTTTCCTCCTCATCTTGCAGGAAAGGAAATAAGATTTTCCCTATATTCCTACAAATTCAATTCAGTTATACTAGATTAGGTTACCTGCCCACATCTGAACTGAGACGAGAAGAAAAAATTTCACTGATTGTCTGATTGTGGTCTCAGGCTCTTGCTCTGAAGCCAGTGATAGAAACAGCTTTCCAGTAAATATATAAATTCCCACATGGAGATCTGGAGTTGTAGGGAAGAAGTAAAGGAACAATAATTGTTAGTAACAAATGTCCACTACAGTCTGTAGAAGTGATAATTTTCTGAAGACATGAGAATCCTCACAACCTTAGGACTTTCACAACTATACCTGTGGGTGTTTAAACATCTCTTCACCCTCCCGCACAAAAAGATGCCCTCTCAAAACTCTCATCCCTCTCCTTACAAAAAGGAGCCACGGTATTCTTTCTTTAACAAAGTGGAATTTAAAATCTCTTCTAGAAAAAGATGGATGATGATAAAGGAGCTGTTTCAGGAGAGGACCCAAAAGTAATGATTAATTCTATTTTTGCAGGCTGAACTGTCCAAAGTACTAGGGGGCATCATCTTTCTTCCAGCTTCTAAAGAGGTCAAGAAATTCTTTGCCCGTGGCAGTGAGATATGAATGGAAGGTTCATCACTTGATCTTTCCACAGAAGTAATAATTCACTGCCTCTCAGGCAAGCTCTCCAAAGGAACACACTGAGGGACTGGAGGAGACCCATTCACCCAGCTAAAATGGGCAGATTCTTAGAAGTCATATTCATGGAAGCCTGAAGAGTTCAGGCTGGCTACCCATTGAAACTAAATCTACCTAGTAAATACATCGGATGGGCTATCATGATCTAAAAAATGACTGAGGCTTATAATTTTAAAGGGATAGTGAGACATAAATTTTCTTTATATAATAAAAATTTTCTTCATATAAATTTTCTTCATATAATTTTTGATTAAGGCATGAACTTCAGTTAAAATTCTAATCATCCTTGAGGTAAATCATTATAGTAAATACCCCAGTGAATCATGTTTTCCTGCATCCATGACCACTGGGTAGCTGCTGCTCCCCCTAACCACAAACATATAGACTATGAGCTTGACCAGGTGAGTCACTTTGGCCAGTGTAACATTAGCAAATGTGATACAACAGAGGTTTGAAATGCGCTTGCCCATTCGGGCTTACCTTTTCTTGCTGCTGGGAACTTTCCCATCACTATGTGAAAAAATTCAGATGGCTTCGTGAAAAACACAAGAGCATGTAGTGTGAGGTCTCTGCTGTTCCAGCCACCCCTGACAGCCCAGCTACAGTCCAAATTCACATGTGAGTCCAGCCGTCACAATGTGGAGCAGGAATTAACTGTCCCAAGTTGGGACAATTTACATATTATATATCTTGACAATTTACAAGATTACATATCTTGCCAACTTACAGAATTAGGAGTAGATAGACATTATTTTGAGCCACTAAATGTCAGGCTGTATTGATACACACAAACTATGAGTGACACACCCTTCAAACATTACAGTGCTTACATACCTTAGAGTATAGAGTAGGCAACCAATAAATGTCCACTGAATTAACAAATTAATCTAGGAATGATCATCCATTTGACTTGCAATAAACATATTTTTTAAAAAGATATTCTCCAAGAATATCAGAAAAGGCAGAAAATTTTATGGAAAAATTAATTTTGGTTCCCTTATTTTATTCAAAAGAAGACATAGCATGCTTTCTTCCACTTGGTCTAGCAAAACTATAAAATAGGAGTTTACTAGAAAATGAAGTAATGCACTCAAAATGCTTAGCTCAGTTTCTTGTCCGTGATACAGGTTATTGCTGATAACATTAAGGAAGATTGTGAATATGATAATGACAAATCTGAACTACCCAAGTATGGGTCTGTTTTAGTTCATGTTTTATTCATAGTACATTACTTATAATACCAGGGATATGTTAGAAATATGAGGTTTGTGATGAAGAGGATAATACTAGGTAACAAGTAGGGAGTGGTTTTTTGGTTTTTAAATTCTATGTGGAATACATTGGGATGTTTCTTTAATCTGCAAACCCACATCTATCTTCACTTATAACAAAGTATTACTTCTTCAAATATTACCTCTTCTCCATTCTCCTTATGGCATATGTTATACTGCTTATTCTAACACTTTTATCTATTAACTGATCTTTAATCTTTCCATCTTATCTGTCAGATACCCTAGGAATTTTCCTTAAATCAATAATTTAGTTCAACAAATTCTCTCTTCTTCTCTACCCAGTCATCTATTTAACCCATCTCTTATGCTATTAACTTGAAGTACTGCATTTTTCATTCCTAGAACACTATTTGGTTCATTTTTCTAATCTGCCCAGCACTTTTTCACATTATTTTGTTGTTGCATTTTATTTTCTACTTATTCTTTTATCTCTATAATAATTTTAAATATTCTAATATTACAGATTCTTTCTAACTTAAAATGTTTGGTTTCAGGAGAGTATTCTAAGAAAATGGTAGGATAGAAAGCACCAGGGATCTGTCTTCCCAAGAAAACAACAATTTCACTGTCAGAATCTGTCTAGTGTAACTATCTTGGACTCTGGAGTCTGTTGAAGGCTTGAAACTTTCAGGGGAAGGCTTAGACAGTAAAGTATTTTTTTTTTTTTTCTTTGAGAAGGAATTTCACTCTTGTTGCCCAGGCTGGAGTGCAATGGCGCCATCTCAGCTCACTGCAACCTCTGTCTCCCGCGTTCAAGTGATTCTCCTGCCTCACCCTCCCGAGTAGCTGGGATTACAGGGGTGTGCCACCATGCCAACTAATTTGTTTTTAGTAGAAATGGGGTTTCACCATGTTGGCCAGGCTAGTCTTGAATTCCTGACCTCAAATGATCTGGCCACCTTGGCCTCCCAAAATGCTGGGATTACAGGTGTGAGTCACCATGCGCAGCCAAAGTAAATTTTAAAATCAATTACAGCTCTTTACACAGTAGCAACTACCCATTATCCACCCCTAGTTCCTTAGCAGGCAGCTGTGCACATGCTCTTGGAGCAGCTTGCACACAGCCTATGGGAACCAGGGTGGGCAAAAAGCATCCTATCCTATAAATACTAGGAATCTGCGTTCTCATCACTGATTGCTGCTTCTGACCATGGGAAAAAAAAGAAAGAAGTAGGTAGCCATTGTTGTTGCTTCTTCCCTTTCACATTGTTGTAAGCCCCTCCTTCCAAGGGGTACAAAGGGCCAGTGTCCTTTTCCTTCCTCCTTTTATTTTTCTCTTTTCCCCCTTTTCATAGCCAGACGTTAAAGACTAGAACATTCAAAAGTACTTGCATTTATAGATTAAAAAACTGTATATGCTCAGGGAAAGACGAAACCTCATTAAAGACCGAAGAAGACCTTAATTTATACCTAATGCTGATTTTTGGCATATGGATAGCCTACAATAACAAAAAGTAAACAAAAACTATAGTGAGCTGGGCAGAGCAAGATGGTCGAATAGAAACAGCTCTAGTCTCCAGCTCCCAGCACAAGCGACACAGAAGACGGGTGATTTCTGCATTTTCAACTGAGGTACCCAGTTCATCTCACTAGGGAGTGCTAGACAATCGGTGCCGGTCAGCGGCTGCAGCCGAACCAGTGAGAGCTGAAGCAGGGCAAGGCATCGCCTCACCTGGGTAGTGCAAGGGGGAAGGGAATACCTTTTCCTAGCCAGGGAAACTGAGACACACAACACCTGGAAAATCGGGTAACTCCCACCCAATACTGCACTTTACCAACGGTCTTAGCAAATGGCACACCAGGAGATTATATCCCACACCTGGCCGGGAGGGTCCCACGCCCATGGAGCCTCCCTCATTGCTAGCACAGCAGTCTGAGATCTAACTGCAAGACAGCAGTGAGGCTGGGGGAGGGGCGCCCGCCATTGCTGAGGCTTAAGTAGGTAAACAAAGCTTCCAGGAAGCTCGAACTGGGTGGAGCCCACAGCAGCTCAAGGAGGCCTGCCTATCTCTGTAGACTCCACCTCTGGGGACAGGGCATAGCTAAACAAAAAGCAGCAGAAACCTCTGCAGATGCAAACAACCCTGTCTGACAGCTTTGAAGAGAGCAGTGGATTTCCCAACATGGAGGTTGAGATCTAAGAATGGACAGATGGCCTGCTCAAGTGGGTCCCTGACCCCTGAGTAGCCT
>NW_012119821.1:1045556-1047536 GCF_000951035.1 Colobus angolensis palliatus | reverse complement strand
AGAGAAAGAAAGAAAGGGTATTCAGTTAGGAAAAGAAGAAGTCAAGTTGTCCCTGTTTGCAGATGACATGATTGTATATTTAGAAAACCCCATTATCTCAGCCCAAAATCTCCTTAAGCTGATAAGCAACTTCAGCAAAGTCTCAAGATACAAAAATTATGTATAAACAAAATGGAAATATCAACAAAGAGATAAAAAATCTGAAAAGAAACCAAAAAGAAATTCTAAGATGAAAACTACAATAACAAATAAAAATTTTACTAGACGGAGTGAAAGGCAGATTTGAGCAGTCAGAAGAAATAATCAGCAAACCTGAAGATAGGACAATGGAAGTGAACAAAGCCTAAAGAACGTGTGGGAAACCATCAAGCCAACCAACATATGCATTTTGGGTATTCCAGAAGGAGAAGAGAGAAATGGGAAGAGAGAATATTAGAAGAAATAATGGCTGAAAACTTTCCAAGTTTAATGGAAGGCATGCATATAAACATTTAAGAAGCTTAATGAACGTTAAATAAGATGAATGCAAAGAGAGCCATACTGCGATACATTACAATCAAACTTTTGAAAGAGAAAGACAAAGAGAGTCCTGAAAGCAGCTAGAGAGAAGTGACTCATCACATACAAGGGATCTTTAACAAGATAATTAGCAGATTTCTTACCAGAAAATTGGGAGACCAGAAGGCAGTAAGCCAATATATTCATAGTGCTAAAAGGAAAAAAACAAAAAAACCTGTCAACCAAAAATCATATATCCAGCAACACTGTCCTTCAAAAGCAAGGAAGAAATTAAGACATCCCCAGAAAAACAAAAGCTGAAGGAGTACCTTACCACTAGACCTGCTCTGCAGTAAATGCTCAATGGTATTTTGCAGGGCAAAATGAAAGGACACTAGACAGCAATTGAAAGCCATATGAAGAAATAAACATAAATACATCAGCAACTATAAAGGCTAATATTATTGTAACAATGGTTTGTAACTCAATTTTTTGTTTTCTCCATAATTTAAGAGACTAATACATTTTTAAAAAATAGTTATTAGTCTAAAAGCTGCTGTTATTTTCATTTTGGCTTGTAATGCACATTTTGTTTTCCATGTAATTTAAGAGACTAATGCTCTTAAAAAATTATTAGTCTATGCCATATATATATATGTATAAGGATTTAATTTTGTAATATCAACAACTAAAAGGAGTAGAAATGTAGCTATTAAGAAGTAGAGTTTTTGTATGTTATTGAAGTTAAACTGATATAAATTTAAATTGGAGTGTTATAGCTTTAGGATGTTACATGTAATATCCATGGTAACTGCAAAGAAAGATGATGAGAGATTATGTAAAAAGGGAAATAAGAAAGAATTTAGACATTTTAATACAAAAACAAAATCAACTTAACACAAAAGAAGATAACAATGCAGGAAATGAAGGACAAAAACTATAAAGCATATTAAAAACAACAGAATGACAGAAGTGAGTCTTTTATCAGTAATTATTTAAAGTGTAAATGGCTTAAAAGACATTTACAATCAAAAGACAGATAAAAGACAAATAGCAGAATGGATAAAAATAGAGGATGCAATTACATGCTCTCTATAAAAGATTCACTTTAGATCCAAAGACACAAACAAGTTAAAAATGGAAAGATAAAAAAAAAATCCCATGCAAATAATATTTAAAAGAAAGCAAGGCTGGGCATGGTTGCTCACACCTGTAATCACAGCACTTTGGTAGACCAAGGTAGCTGGCCTACTTGAGGCCAGGAGTTTGAGACCAGCCTGGCCAAACCCCATCTCTACCAAAAATACAAAAATTAGCCAGGTATGTTGGCACTTGCTTGTAATTCCAGCTACTTGAGAAGCTGAGACATGAGAATTGCTTGAACACGAGAAAAAGAGGTTGCAGTGAGCCAAGATTATGCCACTGCACCTCAACCTGGGTGACAGAGGAAGAAAGAAAGAAAGAGAGAGAGAGAGAGAGAGA
>NW_012119821.1:999443-1045324 GCF_000951035.1 Colobus angolensis palliatus | reverse complement strand
GAAAGAAAGAAAGAAAGAAAGAAAGAAAGAAAGAAAGAAAGAAAGAAAAGCAAGCAAGCAGGGTAGCTATACTAATATCAGACAAAATAGACTTTAAATTTAAAAAGATTACAAGAGACAAAGAAGACCATTCATTGCCCATGTCACTATCAGCATTTTGGACAAAACCATTTCAACAAGTCTCTAGGAAGCTCCAGACTTTCCCACATCTTCTTGTCTTCTTCTGAGCCCTCCAAACTATTCCAACCTCTGCCCATTGCCCAGTTCCAAAGCTGCTTACATATTTTCAAGTTTGTTTATACTATTGCCCCACTCCTGGTTCCAATTTACTGTATTAGTCCATTTTCACAGTGTCATGAAGAAATACCCAAGACTGGATTACTTATATAGGAAAGAGGTTTGTTTAATTGACTGACAGTTCCACATGGCTGGGGAGGCCTCAGGAAAATTTCAATCATGGTGGAAGACGAAGGGGAAGCAAGTACCTTCTTCATAAGGCAGCAGGAGAGAGAGACAGAAGGAGGAACTTCCAAACACTTATAAAACCATAAGATCTCATGAGAACTCGCTCACTATTACTAGAACAGCATGGTGGAAACTGCCCCTGTGATTCAATCACCTCCCTCCCTCGACATATGAGATTACAAGTCCCTCCCTCAACACATGGGGATTATAATTTGAGATGAGATTTGGGTAGGGACACAGAGTCAAACCGTATCACCCCATTCTTAGTAGATAACCAGACAGAAGATAAGGACATATTGGACTTAAATAACATAACAAGCCAACTAGATCTGATAGACATATACAGAACACCCTTCTCAATGATGACGGAATACACACTTTTCTCAAGTGTACGTGGGACATGTCCCAGGATGCATCATGTGTCAGGCCACAAATTAAGTCTCAATAGATTTGAAAAGATAGCTATCATACAAAGTATATTCTTCAAACACAACAGGATGAGGTTCAAAATCAATGACAGAAAGAAAAATGGAAAATTTACAAATTGGTGGATATTAAACAACACACTCTTAAACAACCAGTGGATCAAATAGGATATCACAATGGAAATTAGAAAGTAGTTAGAGACAAATGAAAATGAAAACACAACATACCAAATATGAAACATAGTAAAAGTAGTGCTAAGGGGGAAATTTATAGCTATGAATGCTTATAAAATAAGAACAATCTGAAATCGATAATTGTATTAGTCTGTTGTCATACTGCTATAAAGAACTGCCTGAGACTGGGTAATTTATAAAGAAAAGAGATTTAACTGATTCAGTTCGGCAGGGCTGAGGAGGCCTCAGGAAATTTACAATCATGGCAGAAGGGGAAGCAAACATGTCCTTCTTCACATGGTGGCAGGAAGAAGTGCTGAACAAAGGGGGCAAAGCCCCTTGTATAATAACACCATCAGATGTCATGACAACTCCCACACTAACACAAGAACAGCCTGAGGGTAACCCCCCCAATGATTAAATTACCTCCTGCTGGGTCCCTCACACAATATGTGGGGATTATGGAAACCACAATTCAAGATGAGATTTGCATGAGGACACAGCCAAACCATATCATTCTGCCCCTGGTCCCTCACAGATCTAATGTCCTCACATTTTAAAACACAATCAGGCCCTTCCAACAGTCCCCCAAAGTCTTAACTCATTCCAGCATTAACTCAAAAGTCCAAGTCCAAAGTCTCATCTGAGACAAGGCAAGTCCTTTCCACCTATGAGCCTGTAAAATCAAAAGCAAGTTAGTTATTTCCTAGATACAATGGGGGTCAGGCATTTGGTAAATACACCCATTCCAAATAGGAGAAATTAGCCAAAACAAGGGCCTACAGGTCCCATGCAAGTCCAAAATCCAGTGAGGTAGTATTTAAATCTAAAAGGTCCGAAATAAAATCTTTTGACTCCATGTCTCACATACAGGTCATGCTGTTGCAAGAGGTGTATCACATGGCCTTGGGCAGTTTCATCTCTGTGGCTTCGCAGGGTACAGCCTCACTCCTGGCTGATTTCTTGGACTGGCATTGAGTGTCTGTGGATTTCCAGGTGCACAGTGAAAGCTGTCAGTGGATCTACCATTCTGGGGTCCAACGGATGGTAGCCTTCTTCTCACAGCTCTACCAGGCAGTGTCTCAGGGAGGACTCTGTGTGGGGGCTCTGACTATATTTTCCTTCTGCACTGTTCTAGAAGAGGTTTTCCATGAGGGCTCTACCCCTGCAGCAAACTTCTGCCTAGATATTCAGGTGTTTTCATACATCCTCTGAAATCTAGACGGAGGCTCCCAAACCTCAATTCTTAACTTCTGTGCACCCACAAGTTCAACATCAGGTGCAAGCTGCCAAGGCTTGGGGCTTGCACACTCCAAAGCAACAGCCTGAGCTGTATGTTGGCCCCTTTTAGCCACGCTGGAGCTGAAGCAGCCAGAATGCAGGGCCCATCTCCTGAGGCTGCATAGAGCAAGGGGGCTCTTGACCTGGCACAGGAAACCACTTTTCCCCCACTAGGCTCCCTGGTCTGTGATGGAAGTGGCTGCTGTGAAGGTCTCTGACATGCATTGGAGACATTTTCCCCATCGTGTTGGTGATTAACATTTGGCTCCTCATTACTTATGAAAATTTCTGTAGCCAGCTTGAATTTGGCCCCCAGAAAATGTTTTTTTTTTTCTATCACATTGTCAGCCTACAACTTATCAAAACTTTTATGCTCTGCTTACTCTTGAACACTTTGCTGCTTAGAAATTTCTTCCACCAGATACCTAAATCATCTCTCTCAAGTTCAAAGTGCCACAGATTGCTAAGGCAGGGGTAAAATGCTGCCAGTCTCTTTGTGTAGCAAAAGTAACCTTTACTCCAGTTTTCAACAAGTTCCTCATCTCCATCTGAGACTACCTCAACCTGGACTTTGCTGTCCATATCACTATGGCATTTTGGTCAAAGCCATTTAATAAGTCTTTAGGAAGTTTCAAACTTTCCCACATTTTCCTGCTTCTTCTGACCCCTCCAAATGGCCCCAACCTCTGCCTGTTACCCAGTTCCAAAGTCACTTCCGCATTTCTGGGCCTCTACAACAATGCCCCACTCTCTGTGATAGTACCATTTTATTGGGTAATTAATATAGGAAAGACATTTAATTGGCTCACAGTTCCACAGGGCTGGGGAAGCCTCAGGAAACTTATGATCATGGCAGAAGGGGAAGCAAATATCTGCACATGGCAGCAGGAAGGAGAAGTGCTGAGCAAAAAGGGGAAAACCCCTTATATAATAAAACCATCAGATCTCATGAGAACTCACTATCATGAGAACAGCATGAGAGTAACCACCCCCATGATTACACTACCTCCTACTGGGTCGCTCCAGTGACACATGAGGATTATGGAAACACAATAAAAGATGAGATTTGTGTGGGGACACAGCCATACTATATCAATAATCTTACTTTAGACTGAAGAAACTAGAAAAAGAAGAGCAAACCAAATTTAAATCATCATCATAATAATAAAGATTTAGATAAAAGATAAATGAAACAGGGAATTAAAAAAAAAACAGAGAAAACTCAATCAAAAGTTGGTTTTGTATAAAGATCAACAAAGTTGACAAATTTTTAGCTAGTTTAACCAAGAAAAAAGAGAAAAGACTCAAATTGCTAAAATTAGAAAATGAAAATGTGGAAATGGGAACATTACTACTAAGTCTACAGAAATATAAAGGATTTACAAAGAGTACTATAAATAATTATAAACCAACAAATTGTATAACCTAGATAAAATGGGTAAACTTCTGGAAACACAAAACCTACCAAGACTAAATCATGAAAATAGAAAATCTGAATGGACCTATAAGTAGTAAGGTGATTGATTCAGTAATCACAAATTTCCCAACAACAACAACAAAAAGCCCTGAATTAGATGGCTTCACTGCTGAATTCTATCAAACATTAAAAAAAGAACAATAGCAACCCCATTCAAAAATGGGCAAAGGACTTGAATAGACAGTTCTTTAAAGAAGGTGTACTAATGGCCAATTAGCACATGAAAAGTTGCTCAACATCACTAATCATCAAGAGAAGGCAAATCAAAACTACAATGAGATACCACCTGTCACCTGTTAGGATGGCTACTATCAAGAAAACAGAAAATAACAAGTGTTGACAAGGATGTGAAGAAATTGAATCCCACGTGCACTCTTGGTGGGAATGTAAAATGGTACACCTGCTGTAGAAAACAGTATGGTAATTCCTCAAAAAATTAAAAACAGAGTTACCATATAATCCAGTAGTTCCACTCCTGAGTGTATACTCCCCACATTTAAAACAGACTCTCAAAGGAATATGTGTACAACCATGTTTAAGTAGCATTACTCACAATACTAAAGTGTGGAAACAACGTAAGTGTCCATCAACAGATGTATGGATAAGCAAAATATGGTATCTACACACAACGGAATTTTCTTTAGTCTTAAAAAGGAAGGAAATTCTTACATATGCTACAACATGGATAAGCCTGAAGGACAATTGTGCCGAGTGAAAAAACAAATACTCTATGATTTCACTTCCATGAGGTAGTTATAGTAATCAAAATCAGAGAAAAATCAGTAGAAAGGTGGTTGTCAGAGGCTGGGGTGAGGAGGAAAGGGGAGTTACTGTTTAAAGGGTAATATAGTGTTTCATTTTATAAGATGGAAAGTTACAGAGATGGATGGTGTGGATGGTTACACAACAAACATTATAAATGTATTAAATACCACTGAATTGTACACTTAAATATAGTTAAGATGTAAATTTTATGTTATGTGTATGTTAACACAATAAAAATTTGGAAAAATGTTTAGATCTTAAAATACTAATTATTCCGTTTGTTGCATCTGCTAGATCTCACTTATGTAATTTGTAATTTTTAAACATGAGCTCATCTTCAAGGATGAATATTTACTTTTTGGGAGTTTTATGTGCTTTAGTTTATAGAATTATTTGAATAGAGTGTGTTCAGCCCTTGCTTACATTTGGAAAATGAAGAGTTTCAATGACTCTGAAGCATTTTTAACATCCAAGTACCTGACAGGATGCCAGGTTCCATTCGAACTGCATGCTTCAGGAGTTATCTAACGTAGGCAAACTAATTTCTCCCCTTTCTCAGATCACACACCCTACGCTTGCTGCAAATTCCTGATTTGTCCTAAGCACACAGCCTGAATCAGTTTCCACAAATAATCATCCTACCTCCTGTTCTCTATTCAGTCCTCCCTTCTCTTCTTTCTTAAGCTTACATCTTCATTTCCCTCTTTCTGGTGGCAGGTTTACCCAGCCTGATCTTCACCTCTACCTCTATAGTCTGTTGTTCAAGTTATTCCTACTTCTAAATCAATAAATACATCCATTTATTCATTTAGCAATGTTTGAGATCTTTCTGCACTATCATAAACTTAGTAAAATTCTGTTTTAGAATTTAAAGTAAAAATATGATCGAATGACTCTGATCTCAAACAGGAGTACACACAGATTGCATGTAGAATTTGAGAGGGTTGTGATTTCATTATAAGATGTATGTATAAATATAAGACTATATTTTCTTAAGAATAAAAATGAATAAAAATTGGCATTCTGAATATTAGCCTTAAATCTATCTCACGGAGAGATTGCCAAAAACTATGATAGCCACACTATATTTAAAATTTTAAGGGTAAAAGAGTAATATTAGCTCCAGAAAAACTGAAGACAGCTTATTGTTCCAGCAAGACTCTTGTGAAAAAAATAACCAATAAAGGGTCGTGAAAAAGGGGCCTAATTCTTTGAAACTGAGGACAGTTACATTTCCCATTAAGAAAACTCACCAAAGATATAATACACATAGTTTGTACTGTCTGAGCAGTGAAAAAAAAAATTTTCCTACTGAGTTTCTAAACGTAAAATGATGTGCACACAGCCCCAGGTCTGGAAGACAGCCTTGAGATTTCTCTTCACTATGTAAGTCCTGGGAGAGGAAACCGGTAAGGAGATGGAAGGAACAAAGCAGAGGTCCCCATGCTCATCACCCAGTACATCTAGGAGGAAGTGAAATTGTGAGCATTTGCCCTCGACACATGCTCTAAGCACTGGGAAACATCCAGGGAGAAAAAGCCCAGAGGTTGTCAGAGATGCATCTGTTTATCCACTTAGCAACGTTTATTGTGAACCTTCTGCTAGGCAAGGCAGGAGATGAAACGTATTTCAAATGATGACTCTACTTTCTATCATTTTCTGACCTGGCAAACTGGCATAAAACAAAAGTGTGATAAAACAGCAAGTATTATAAGTTTCACATGAGTGATACATATAGAGTTTAAAATATTTAGTGGAAAGAGAAAGAAAAAAAAAAGCCTGGCCATGTTTATGTTTAAAGAAATAAAGAAAGCACAAGTTTATGACAAGTACTCCGTGATCCCAGGTCAGAAATTCCCAGAAGAAAGTCAAGTTTTCTTAAAGATTTAGTGAGAGTGAGAGAGAGAGAAAGAGAAAGAGAGAGAGAGAGAGAGGGAGAGAGAGAGAGAGAGAGAGCGCAATGGCCCCGCATCCTTATACTTTCATTTTTATTTTTAGCACAAACAGCATTTTTACCCTTGGAAGCCACAAGACCTAGCCATTCTGCATCTTCCTGTGAGCATCTACAGTATGTAGGTGACTTGTCAAGAAAGCAGCTCCCTGGTCTGCTTCAGGGACTCATGACAACTGGCCATCTGAGAAATGCTATTGTCATTTTTCAGGTTGGCAAGTGCTTTCCCTTCTCATGCTGCTCATGTGGTGACAACATTCAAATAATCTAATTTCAGTAAAATGTGGAGCTACTAGAGCAGTTTTAAATAGGAATTCACTACCGATTTGCTCTGCTTTGCTTTTTCCTGGATGTTATAGCCCCTGCCCTGACCTCTGTGACTTGGGAAAACGAGTATCATTTCTCCCCCTTAATCATCACACAGTCTCCAAAGAAAAATGGTGGCTCCTCAGAGGAGACAACATGCAATTAGACGTCTGCAGTTTTGCATATTCCGAGCAAGCAATTTAAAATGTCAAATAGTGAGCAGTTTCTTTGTGCTTCATAAAAAGACTTCCCCTGATTCCCCCAGACAACCCATTTGCGGAATTGCTAGTAAATCAACATAATTTGTTTTCCCTGAGACTATGTTTTGCCAGGGAAACCTCCTTCAAAACTGCTGAAGCTGCTGCAATTATATAAAATTATTGCATCTCACAATAAGGAACTTCCCTATTGTTCATGCAAGTGAGGAACGATAATACATATATAATTTAGACACAGAAGACTAACCTTGAAAAGCAGCCTATTATTCCCAAGTTAGTTTAATTTCATCAGTGTTCCTTTTGCTTTATAAAACCCCTGAATTTTACAATTCAGAAGATATTAGGTATCCCAGGGATACACACTTTGCTTTGATGAATTCAAATATTTAGTACATAGTGCATGTCCAATATTTGAATGCAAATATACCATCACTGTGATGTCTGTGGCTGCAGAAAGAAGAATAATTAGCCCTCATTTTTAAACAACTAACAGACAGACTTCATTCAAAAGCTTTAACAGAGAGCCAGCAAGCACGTAAAAATATCTAATTCCACATACCTGGGCACCACCAAAGAAAATGGATCAGTGCCCGAGGCACAGAATTTGTGAGGTGCTTTCCCTAAAAGAAAGAGTTGCCCAAAGAAAACGGCAGACTCACCCTCATGCTCTGTTGGTATACAGACATGGATCTAACCTTGGTCAGAGAACGCATCTGACATTTTAAAAGACAGTTAATTCTAGTGGCAAAAAGAAGATTATGAAAGCCAGGAAAGCTGAGCAAAAAGCAGCGTTTTCATTGACCACTGGTATGATCACTTCCACATCAATTTGCTTCTTTAAAATCCCATTTTCTTAATACCAAACGAAGGATTTGAGTTACTTGAGCTCTATGTGATTCTTTTACTATAAAATATTATTAATCTACCTATGATGAATGCTTGCTATTGCACAAAGGGTTGCTATGGAGTTATGGCAAGAGTGTAGCCTTGAGATTGACAGGTCTGGGGTTGACTCCAGTTTTAAGGTATTAGCTATGTAAATCTACACAAAGTACTAGTTTGTTATCAGAGCCTGGGCTCCTTCAACTATAAAATAGATTTGGGAGAAAATTAAATGTTTACCTAGTATATAGTTAGTATTTTAAAACTTAGCTCATTCCCCAGAATAATTACAGAAACTCTAGGTAAAGTTGTGAAGTAAGTGGAGGTTGCCTAGAGTCCCTTCTTCCTGCCTTTTTTATTTTTCTTTAAACTTACACCCCTGCCTTCATGCTGTTTCCTCCTTCCAAACATGATAACCAAGCCACACTAAGATGGAGATACAATATATTATCAGTATTTATATGCAACAGTAGTACAGAGGCTAACAGTCAATATCTAGAGTCAGATAGATCTGAGTTCAAATCCTGACTCCTTCTTTACATGCAATCCTGGGCAAGTTAGTTAATTTCTCCAAGACTCAATTTCTCCAATTGTAAAATGAGGATAATTAAATCTACCCATGTAGACCCATGTAGAGTTGATATAAAAACTAAATAAGGTGGTCATGACACACTTTATATTAAATTAGGTACAAGTGAGTGTCTAAAATAAAATGGTGCTAATTATTATTTATTTCCTCACCCTGCCAATGGCTCAAATTAGCTTGTAAATAAATAAAAACCTTCTATCCTTACACAGGAACTTCAGTCACACTTCCCATTCTCTGCCTAACTGATCTGTAAAAATCTATTGCAGGCTTTGTATCTTACCTTTTTCAGTCTTACTGTGCTCTTTTGACTCTACACTTACCTTCCGTTCTCCCTTCCAGCTTTCCACTGAGGAAAAGGCAACTGCTCTGGTCCTGCCTGCTTAGGATTCTACCTTCACATTTCCAGCATCACTAGTTCCTTCTCTTTTATTCCTCCATCCATCCAGTCATGCAACAACCTTTGGAGGAGTATCTTTTATTTATCAGTCTTTGTTAGGAGCTACAAATACAAAACTAGCACATACTGACTCTAAGCCAGTAACTGCAGAACAGATAGACATTAAGGAGGCAACATTAAAAGGACTTCAGGATTGATGGATGTTGCAGACTGGGAGTGAAGTTCACTCCCTTTAACCTCTCCCCAAGTTCTTCTAGAAATTCTTTCTATGAATGTGCTCCTGTCTGCATACTCTCCTCTGCTAAGTACCACTGTAAGGTAGATTATGCAATATCGAGAATATCAATGTAAGGGGGACAGACTTTATTTAAACTCTGGGAGTTCACACACACATGTATTTTCTTAGAAACAAATTTTCCGCTATCTGAAATTGGCAGAAACAGACTCTGGAAATGGAAAGTTCAAGTACTTTGACCATACATATGATTAATAATTTGGTTTGGGACCTTAGAAGCCTGTAAGAATGATTTATCATCTCAAAATTATAAGGTCATTTTAAAGGCCAGGGCCCTACTGATGAAAAATACGAAACAAAGAACTTGAATGTGCTTCAACTCTGCAAAGAAAATCGTTTGCCATTGTGCAAAGAAAGCAAATGCTATGAATTGAGTCAACAAGTACCTAAACTTAAATTACTCTACAAAAATAATGTGAAAAGTTTATTGGTTCTTCATAAAAGTGGTGAGGAAAAGGGTTGGGGCCCTGACTCAGGAAAGTGGAAATGAGAGAGGGGATTCTGGGAAGGTCAATGACCTCCAGCAATAAGGTGGCAGGCCAGAGTCAAGAAGGAAAGAGTCAGTAGGAGGGCCATATGTTGTGCATGTATAGACTCCAGAAGCAACGTGTTATAACCAGGTTTGTTTTCCTTTTCTGCAGTGTAAGTCACCTCTCCCACTCCTTCTTGCTGCACTAAAACTTAGTAAAGTCTGCTTAAAATACTTTGTGTCCACTGAGTGGGTAACATTTAAAGGAAGGTCTGTATCCATACATAGCGTGAAGGGGAGCAGGGAAGCAGCTCAACAATATGGAGGTGGTTTCCGGAGGCAGCCAAAGAAATGGCAAGAGGAGCCCATTTCAGCACAGTGGTTCAAAGGGAGGTGCAACCAGCAGAGAACTAAGACATGTGAGCATTCCCTGGGATCTTCAGAAGTCATTGGAACAGGAGTAGATTTCCCAGGCTCTCATGAGCTGCAGGCTCAAATTACTGTTATTTGCATAGTAAAGGGAAGTAGTCACTCAAAAGTGCTTGAAAAGTTGAAGATATTAAGGTGGGTAGGTATATTAGTAGGGTATGCTAGGGAGGTTCTTACAGAGGAAATATGTTGGTTTGTAAGATAAGGTCCTAATACAATTCAGTGTATCTTAAACTAACTTCATTAAATAGGACATAAGCAAAACCTCAAAGGCACCCAAATCCCAGACCTCCCAAAGGTTTTCAAGTAGACCAGGAAGTCCTTCTGGTTCTATAACCATCATAAGGGCATGGCTGAGGAATACTCTCAGGAAAAGGTGGGGAACACTCAGCAGCCCTTTTCAGGCGCCTCGCTGGCTTATTTCCCTCATCAGCCAGGTCCCTGAAAGATGTGTGATGGCTTCCCGTTCCCAGAAAACCCCATTAAGAATGACAGAATCCCAAATGACTGCCAACTCTTTTGCTACATATGTTGTAAGATAGGAAATCTCCCACTTCGCTTCATAACCTTCTACAGCTTTTTAATCATTTACGTTTAAAAGACTCTTGTCATCAAACCAATGATCTCTTACAGAAATTCTAGCCCAATTCTTTTCCTTTGGCCCTCCATGATATGAAGAGCCACTAGTCAGCATTATCTCTGTACCTCCTTATAGCCCTGACTAAAAGATTATGGGGTGCTCCTTCTCAGTTTCTCTCACAGGCTGGACAGCATCATTAATTTTCCCTCATAGAACCATTCCTCTAATTCATCCCTTTGATAATTTCTACAGCTCTAGCCTCTCTGGTTTTCTGTACTTTCTAATTTTGAATAAAAAGTAAACTGGAAATAATAGTTTGGCACCAGTAAAAAGCATACTAAGAAGATACAGAGTTTCGGCCGGGCGCGGTGGCTCAAGCCTGTAATCCCAGCACTTTGGGAGGCCGAGACGGGCGGATCACGAGGTCAGGAGATCGAGACCATCCTGGCTAACATGGTGAAACCCCGTCTCTACTAAAAATACAAAACATTCGCCGGGCGAGGTGGCGGGCGCCTGTAGTCCCAGCTACTCGGGAGGCTGAGGCAGGAGAATGGCGTGAACCCGGGAGGCAGAGCTTGTAGTGAGCCAAGATCGCACCACTGAACTCCAGCCTGGGCGACAGAGTGAGACTCCGTCTCAAAAAAAAAAAAAAAAAAAAAAAAGAAGAAGGTACAGAGTTTCACTTTTATATCACAATTGTTCCAATGGCATACTGATCTTTAAACTTTAAAAAAAATGTTGTTCACCAATGTTGTTCAACTTTAGAAACCTATATCAATTGTACCAATCTGCTGTGTGCTGAAATAGTTAAATTTCTATTCTATTAATCAGTGTTCTGCTCTACAGCAAACTTTTTAAAACATTTAGTTTTGTTTGTTTTTGTTTTAACAAAATCCAGTTGTTAAGAAGTTGCTCAGAGAAATTAAGCCAAACACAGCTGAAAGTTAACTTCAAAGTTGATAACAGAGTTGTCTACCAAAGCTACTCTTGTTCTGTTCAGGTCATTGAGAACCTCCCTGGGCCTAATCTAATGACATTTTCTGCCCTCATCTTAACTTGATGCCTCATCAACCTTCACCAAAGAAATCCTTATTCGAAGCATAAGGGAAGACCCTTCTCCTACATGACCTTACACTCTTTGGGTTTTCCTTTCCCCTCTCTAGTTATTTTTCCCACTCTTTTGCTCACTTCTCCAACTCTTCCTAACCTCTCCCTCTTTTTCTCAGGATCTGTGTTGAGCTGTCTTTTCTTCTACTTGAGGCACTCCCAGTCCCTTCTATGGTTTTAATTAGTACCTATAAATCAAGGAGTTACAATGTATCAATCCAGTCCAGGCTTTTATTTGAAGCTCCATAAAGTATATCTAACTCACTCATCAACATCTCCATTTAGATATCAAACAAGCAACCCCAGTTCTTGCTCTAAGACTAAATATATGATTGCTCACTCCCCCACTGCTCACCCCTACACTGAACAAACCTCCTTGTTGTGCTTCCTATTTCCTAGCTCAGGAGTTGCTCTTATAGGAAAAATCGTATTATCAATATCCTGTTTCCTACACCCTCCATATCCAATCCCTCGCTTGTCTGTTAGTTCTATTTCCTAAATCACTTAAACACATCTATTTCTCTCCACTTTCATTGTTCCTTTGTTTATCCCAGCTACCATCACCTCTCTCCTGGATTTCCAAAAACCTCCTAACTGGTCTCCCAGACCTATTTATATCTTCTCCAATAAATTCTTCACTTTATAGTCAGAGTAATCATTTAAAACACAAAGGGCTCAATGTCATGCCCTTGCTTAACATTTCTAAATGAATTTCTATACATTTAGTATAGACAACCCAAAATCTTTAACATTCCCTGACTGACCTGGTCCTGAACAATCTGGCTTCTGCCCATACTCTAACCTGAGTTTCCCCACCCATTATAGCCACAAGGGTCATCCTGCAATCCCTCAAATGTGCCCGGCTCTCTCCCTTCAGTCTCCACATGCAGTTCCCTCTGCCTGAAATGCTTTTCCACATGTTCCTTACCCAGCTAGCCTCTCTCTTATTTAAGGTCTTAGCTTAAATAAATGCCTCTTTCTCAGAGAAGGAGCTCCTGATCACTGCACTGGATGTGGACCAGACAGTGGTGCCACCCCATGTCTCCTCCATATTTTCCAGTCTTTCCTGCTGGAGGAACTAGTCTTTTTTGTGACTAGTTTGCTCTGCTGGCTGGCAGCGATGACATCACCCATGTCTGAAATAGTGACAACTAAATTCTCCACGTTCTCTCTCTTGTTCCTGTGGCTGAAAGCAAATGATTTTAGGATGGTGGAGCTGTAAGACTATAGTGTGAATGAGAAATCAACCCTTGTTGCATTAAGTCACTGAAACTTTGGGATTTATATTTTTTACCAGAATACAATTTAGTTCATCTTGACTAATAGTCTGTCAGATTCCCCTTGCTATTCAATCTCCCATCCCCTTGTACTGTTATATCCTTGGCACCTACCACAGTGTTGGATATCTAATAAGCACTCAAAAAATATTTGTTGATAAAGTAAATAAATGGGTAAAATACCACAGTGTACAAATTTACAATAATACTCTTTCAAAAAAATAAAAAAGATTTCAGACAACAAAGTAAACTTCTTTGCTATGATTCCTAGAAGACTATGGATTTAATTATTATTATCTAGATACTAATAAAAACCAACTCTCTATATGCAGTTAGCAAATAGATAGTAATTAAATCCATGGAGTAGATAGCAAAATCTACAAGTTAAATTGAGGAACAAATAGGTCCAAAGACAAAGCCCTGAGAATAAGCAGCCATTAAGAAGTGAGCAGAGGGAAGGGAACCTGCAGAAGAAATGGGAGTAGGAAGAGAGAGGGATAAAGGAAGCAAGAAAGGGAGAGGCCAAAGGAAGAAAGTATGTTGAGTCCACCAGAGAGGATGTTGACTGTTTATTATGATGATTTATAAGTGTCTTCACACTTACTGATCCCTACCTGGAGTGTTCTTTACATATCTGTACATCTCTGTTCTTCAGTCTTCCACAGAACTCTTATTTGTCTTTGAAGACACACCTAAAAATTTGCTTCTTCTGAAGGTTAGGACTTCCTGCTATATTTTCAGTAGCACTCTGACCTTTTCTTCAAAGAACCATCAGAATTGCAGACGGTTAGAAATGTGACCTGCAAGATGACCTTGGCCACTTTATTTCTCTTCCTAGGGAAGACAGGATGAAATATTAAAAGAATAAAGAAGTTAAAATTCACTGGGAGATTCCCTTTTAGAAGTTAGAGTAGGAGGGCACCACAGGAATGATTTTTTTGTGTCATCTTTGCACAGAGACCTGGCTGAGAGAGATTCTATGGGTAAGAAAGAAACCTACTAGCTTTATTTTTCAACTACAGACACAAAAATATAAAATACTTTGAATTAAAGAAATTATCTTTTTTTTTTTTTTTTTTGAGGCGGAGTCTCGCTCTGTCGCCCAGGCTGGAGTGCAGTGGCCGGATCTCAGCTCACTGCAGGCTCCGCCTCCCGGGTTCCCGCCATTCTCCTGCCTCAGCCTCCCGAGTAGCTGGGACTACAGGCACCCACCACCTCGCCCAGCTAGTTTTTTGTATTTTTTAGTAGAGACGGGGTTCACCGTGTTAGCCAGGATGGTCTCGATCTCCTGACCTCGTGATCCGCCCATCTCGGCCTCCCAAAGTGCTGGGATTACAGGTTTGAGCCACCGCGCCCGGCCAAGAAATTATCTTTTTAAATTTTTTACTTATTAAGATATTATCTTAATAAAGTATATCTTAAACATAAAATATTTTTTAAACAATAAAAATCTTTTTGAGCCTTGAAGATAGTACAAAGTACAAATAATTGTATCACCGAATTTAGTTTTTATAAAAAAGATATTGTATTTCTTTTCTCTAATTTGGTCTTGAGGCTTCTCTTGATAGAAACTTCATTATACTGGCAGACACCCTGAGGCTCTTATTTGATCTGTGTCTAGTTTCCTTCTACTAAGATAGTCATCCTCTAGGAGAGCCCCGACAGGGAAGGAAGTTGGCTTTGGTGTGTCGGTCAGCTCAGACACAGAGGAGGCAACTCAACAAAACATATGAAATAGCCAGAGCAGTTTATTACTTACGGATCCCACAGAGAAGAGCCAGCACAAAGTAGAAGCTGTCTGGGACATGTACACTCCACCAGTGAGTGAAGAGTCAGAGACAGAATAAGAGAAGCCTGTGGACCAAAGTCTATATTGGGGTTCAGAGTGTGGCCCAAGCAGGTTTCTTAATGGGAGTGCTAATTGGTGGGTTTAAAGCAAGCAGGCACAAGTTCTGTGAGGTCACGCAGTGTCTCAGGGATGCCCACCAGGGCATACCTGCACAGTCCATATGGGTTACAGAGGTTAGTGGAGTGAGTCAAGTAGGTTGCAGCAGCTGTCCCGTGGAGGGTGGTCACAGGGAGGCAGTTGTCTAAAACAGACATCTGGAGAAACTGGTAGGAGGTGGAGAAATGGAAACTGTCTAAAGTGACTAGGTCCTGCTTCTGGTATGAGAAAGTTCAACTTATGTTCAAAGTGGATGCCAATGCAACATAAAATTATAAGAATTTACTACAAAAGTGTCACTCTAAAAATATATCAGTTTGTTTAAAGTTGGGTTTGTTTGAAATTTAAACGTTTTACTTTTGAAAGAATTATTTCTAAGTGTGAGGATATAGAGAAGCCACGTCCATTACATTTAGGAGGCCACACACTAAATCCTAGGGTGGGCAGAGCCTCGCTGTGCACCTACATGATCAGGGCTCCATCTAGCCCTCTGGAGCAGCATCAGAAAATTGTAGAAGCAGCTTCCTTAAAGACAAAATCTGAAAAATTAAGATGACAAAATGATAGCTAATGTCATAGTCAGTCAGGACTTGGAAAACACAATTAAGAGAATTACTGTGAGGAAAAATGTGGCAAGTATAATAAACCCCATCAGACTGAAAGGATACCACATCAAAGGCTGCCATGCCTACATTAACCACCCACATAGAGTGCCACAACTTCCAGAAAGCAGGGGATCTACGCACCCTTGATGTCTATGAGCAAACAGCATGGGCGGCTCTCCTGCCTCAGCACCATAAGTAAATATATTCCAGAGGAAACAGCCTGTGCACACAGAATATGTGCAATTTAAGGAAAAAACAGTCTAGGCTATGATGCTCACCAGGAGAAGATGGAAAGAACATGAGACTAAGGGTGAAGAGACCTGGCTTCGGCAACAGAGTGGCCACTAGCTCCCTGCGTGACTGTGGACAATACACTTCTGCTCATCAGGTTTTGGTTTCCCTGGGTACATGAACAGAGCCTTTAAAAAAGACCAGCTATTCCAAAACTGTGCTGTCAGAGCTCTAGCCAAAGAGTTCAAGAGTTCTTGGAGGCCTCCATGTTCCCCTTCCCCTTCATTCTACAGACACTTCATCCAGAGAAGCTGCACCTTCATGTGTGAAGACCTGAAGCCTGAGGTGAGACTTCATTTGAACAAAGGGTTTTTGCATAACCATATGTTAACTGTTTTTTCTTCAAAAAGATTGACTTGATTTCATCCCTTTTGGCTGCATACAGGTCAGCACACTGACCATCTCCCTTCACCAGCTGAGTTGAGTCAGAATTGTTCCAGCCTTCCAAAAGAAGCTCTAAAAAGGTGACCCAACCAAGGAGGTTTCTCGGTCTTTGATTCCAATCTGTCCACTTGAGCACTTTCTTTCAAGTAAACTGCCTGCGGTGCAAACAAAACTTAAAGACTATCCAAGCAAGACTCCATTATTGACAGGTCCTGCTTTTGTACTGTATATCTTTTGTTTGCCCCTTCATATCCTTTCTCCACCCTTCTCCATCCCATTTTCTGCTCTAGAAGGCTGAGTTAATGGTCTCCCTTACTCTTTGCTCCTAGTCAGGTTTGGTTTAGAGAGTCCCAGCAGAAGATAATATACAAGGAGGAAGGTGAGGTTGGGATAATCATTTTTGTTCCTTTCTGTGGGATAGAACTGAAAGTCATAACTCTTCTCGAGGTAGACTCTTTGAGTCTCTTTTTGGGATTCCAGTGGCAACTCCTTTCTCTTCTTCTTTTAGTCCTAGTGGTGGGAACTAGCTTTAGAGTATTGCAAATCCCTTGTGATTTACCTACCCTTGGCTATATCTTGTAAATATACCTCTTTTTAAAACCCTCCTTAATTATGCTAATATTAACATACCATCATTCCAACTTGAAACCCTTACTGATAACCCAATGAACATCTTTTCCCAATGACAAAAGGTAAGGGCTCTTTTGCAAAATGGTCTGCTTGAGAGTCCAATACTTAAGGATAGTCAGCTATCATAAGAACTCAGAAAGACGACAAGTTTGAGACAAAATATCTATTGATTCTGTTAGTTTCAAGACCACTTGCTTTGTAGATGGTCTGCTTGCATTTCTGTAGGCGTATGTGCAAGAATAGCAACCTCATAAGTCAACTACTTCTTCTTTGGTGCCAAGAACTGCCCTATCCTTGATTCTGTTGAAGCCTCTATTTTTTCCCACTGCATATTTGGAATACTGATGCAGAAAGTCAAGAAATTACTCAGTCCATCACCAAGTCATGTTATCAAAAGGCTTGACTGCTCCTCAGTAACATTTTTCCAATATGCTCTTTAGAGGCATCTTTTCTGCGAAGGTCACTCTGAACAACACCCTGCATTATATCACCATGAATGTTGTATCTCTCTCCTGTCACTGATACTGTTTTAGTGCTGATTACTTGACAACTTTCCAGCTGCCACACTTAGAAAAGTCCCTAGTCCAAGTTAAACACTCAATATTATTTACTTTCCATGTTTTCCTATCTGAAGAAGCTAGCGCAGAGTAGGCTCAAACTAAAACTTTTAAAGACTGGACTAATTAAAAATTAGCTCTTGGCAGTTTAGGAGAAGGCTTGAGGGCAGAGTAACAGGAGTTAGATAGCTGCAGCTAAATTGTTAACCATATGACCTTTTACTACATCTCTACACCTCAGTTAGAGGAATCGGTAGAACCCAGAATTCCCCCACTGGTTGACCCAGTAGCTGTTTGATGACAGTTCCAACCATAGTATTAGTGCTAACTTAGGAAGTTGGGCTTTCTTGTCATTCATTGTACTAAGTGTTGTAACTCTGAGGATAAGGCCAACAACAGTAAAGTGGAGCTGATACGGATTTTGTGGGTGTTATAGAAAGATGGCACTTTAGGAAAGAACAATTAATTTAAAGGTATTGTTTTCCTGGTAAATGAAGAAAGGATGGCAGGGCAGGAAAAAATGATTAAGCAATATTTGATTTGATTTGACTTGAGCCAGCCTTAAAAAAAAACTACTTCATAAGGATATTTTGAAATTTCAAAATATTAATTATACAATAATATAAAGCACTTCATACTTTACCTACCACATAAACAGATAAAACATGTTGCCACAAAAGAATAAGAAATTGAGTAGACAAATGGATGGATGAATGGATGGATGGATGGACGAATAAAGGAACTACTTGCTCCCCAAATTCCACACTTATACATTCTTTGTTAGTGGATTACTTGTTTCTTTCATGATGGAAAATGAAAGAACATCCACATTATCTGATCTATCTTTACATTTAGACTTCTTGCTTTTCCTGTTTCTCATACCTTGTTATCCTCCTTTCATTCTCAAAAGAAAATATATGCCTCTTTATTTTCAAGGATAACTCTTTTCACCCCCTTACTCCCTGAAAGAGCCTAAAAAATTGTTTCATCAAATATTTGCCTACCCGTTAGTTATATTTTCAGTCTTTCCCTCTTAATTAAATCTGGAATAATATCAACAAAATAATAATATTATTATAGCAGCCAAAGAGTATAAAATAGTTACTATTCTTCAGGCACTGTGCTTTCTTATATTCATTTTTATCAATGAATCTCACAACAACTGTAGGAAGTTGGTTTTTCTTACACATTTGATAAAGAAGTTTCGGAAAGATTAAATAATGTGCTTATTACTTAGTGGTTAGAAAATGGCAAGGCTGATTTGGGCCCAGGTCCGTCTTACTCAAGCCCAAATTCATAACTGCTATAGTATGGTGCCCCTAGAAACATTTTAAATGAAAAGGGATAAGAATAAGCTAATAATAAATGCAGCACAAATCTATGCAAGAATATTCATAAATGTAATGCATGATACGTAACGAAAAATGCAAAATGCAGAGATTCAGTCCTCCTCTACCTTAAGAGAATTATTCATTTCTGAAAAATCTCTCATGGGCAAATTCTCTGTATCAATAGATATAATTAACACTGAAATTAATTGCACAAAATTATTTCAGTAGTTACCAAAGCATATATAAGATACTCAATGTTTACCTTTTGTACTTTCCTGCCAAGACCTTCAAGCATAAAAATAAAAACAGAAGAGATCAATTAAAAAAATATACATGGCAAAAAATAAGCCACCAACACTTTGGGAGAAAAAGTTAAAGCAATAGGTGCCAATAATACATCTGTGAAGATCACCAGAGGGAAGCTCCCACTTAGGGAAGATATGCACGTTCTGTATGCACGAAACCCAAATTATTCTTCATAAATGTGAAGAAACATCTCACAAGCCAAAATTGGGTTATTACTTTAAAAAAACCTCATAAAGTTGAACTCTCATAATCTAAATAGACATGTATCTAAGTATGCCTGAACCAGATTGCTAAGTGATAAAATTCATTATTGTAAAAATAAAAAATTCTCAAAATTCTATATAAAAACTCAATGAAGTTTGCAATCAAAATCTTCCTTCCAGTACATACATATCGGTGATAATATAAGGAAGTTATTTTAAAAGGTCAACTGGCAAAGCAAATATGCAAGAATTGTTCAAAGGTTTTTGAAAAGAAAAGTGATGGGAACTTCTTCTACCAAATATCGACATATACTATTACCCTATAGTCACTGAAATTATGATGTTGGCATAGCAACAAAGATAACAATAAAACAAATAGAGAATATAGATAAGAACATAATATGCAAAATAAGTGGCACATTAAATTAGTAGGAAAAGCATTAATATACAATGTTGAGGCAGTTTGATATTTTTTGGAGAAAACGATGCTTTGGACTTTTTGCTTCAGCATGTAATTATTGTGCATGTAATATCAGCATTTGCAAGACTATTATTCTTTTTTATGTGTCTTAATAGCTGATACAAAACTATTTCATCATAAACAAAAAATAAACATTCATATATCCACCACCCAAATTCTAATAATGGGACAAAAGTGCTATGTTTTTAAAACTTTTTTTAAAAATAGCTGCAAAAAGCCATATCCAAAGCCTATTAAGCCTCCCTTATCCTATTCCATTTCTTCTCTTTCTAAAATTCATCACTATACTGAAGATTGTATGTATCCCTCCAGCCCATGTTTCTATATTTTTGCTTTATATGTATATCCATAAACAAGTAGTATTATTTACACCCTTTATATGTGGGTTTTTTAACTTTAAGTAAATAGTACAGTAATATAATAATTCTCCAATAGCTTGTTTTTTATACTGTGTTGTATTTTTAGAGTTTTACCCATGTTGATAAAAGTAGCTGTGGTTCATTTATTTCAGTGCTCCACTCTCGTAACATATGACCATTTATTTATCCTACTGACAAACATTTAAGTAGCTTCTAATTATTTTGCTGTTACAAATAATGTAGCAATAAACATTCTTACAATATCCAGGTAGTTACATGTACCCATCTTTCTTGAGGTATTTAGTTAAACAGAAAATTGCTACATTATAAGATATATACATCTTAACTTCATTGGATTTTGACAAATTCCTCATTAAAAGAATTTTAACAATTTAAATTTCCCCCAGCAGTGTGAGCAAATTATTTCTTCATACCATCACTCATGTTAGGTTTTTTCGTGATTTCAAATTTTTTGCCAACTCAATATGCGTGAAATCATATTTGGTAGTTGTTTTAATTTCTATTCCCTAGAGTAGTAGTGAGGCCGAACATTTTTGATAGGTTTATCAGTCATTGAGTCAGCGTTTTGGAGATTTGCTCTTTCTTATATTGCCCTTTCGCTATTGAATTGTCTTTTTCTTCATTTAAAATAGTTATTTACATATTGTGGATGGTAAGCCGTAGCAAATAACTTAAATTTTCACTTTGTGATTTTCTTTGTTGTAAGAAATTTGACTCTCAGTACAGCCAAAAATGTTTATCTTTTTCTTCATAATTTATGATATTAGCATCTTGTTAGAAAGTAATTCACCTGATATAAAAAATATCCTCCTGTATATTCTTACAAATGTGTATTGTTTTCTTTTACTCATTTAGGCTTCAATCTATCTGAAATATATCTATTTATTGGTAGCATATAAGATAAACATATAGGTCTTTTCTTCCCATAAGTAACCAATTGTCTGAATATTATCTCTTGAATAGTTCAGCAATGCCATATAGTCTACCAAGTTTTCATAAGCTCCGCCTCCTGAGTTTATGCCATTCTCCTGCCTCAGCCTCCCGAGTAGCTGGGACTACAGGCGCCCGCCACCTCGCCCGGCTAGTTTTTTGTATTTTTTAGTAGAGACGGGGTTTCACTGTGTTAGCCAGGATGGTCTCGATCTCCTGACCTCATGATCCACCCGTCTCGGCCTCCCAAAGTGCTGGGATTACAGGCTTGAGCCACCGCGCCCGGCCTATTTATTTTATTACATTGCCTTAATCACTATGTTCTATTTTCAATGTTGACAAATGGTAGGTAAAGTTCTCCACCTTGTTTTTAAAAATTGTTTCTGTTTCCAAAATGGTGGCCAGGAAACAAGCTGGCTTCCCTCCTCTCCCCCAACCCCAGAAAACCAGAAACAAATATACACCACCAAGATTACCACCAACAATGTCCTGGAACTCAAATATGAGGATGAGACAGTTCCTGGTGGGCACAGAAAAATGAAAAAAACTCTGAGGAGACGCTAAAACAATTGAACTTCCATATATGTGACACCCCTCCTCCCAATCTTCCCAGCACCAAGCACACAGAAAATTTCCCCCAACGCATGGTTTCTACACTAGGAAAAATAAGGTTGAGGTGGACAACCAGTTTTCTGATCACCTAGGGTTCCCTGGCAGGAGACCTGTCCCTGCATCAACCCATTGGAAGCATCATGAGTACCTGAAAGGAGAAATATCTCTGAGGAACAGTCAGAGACAATAGGGGGATGCTGAAATATCATTCCCCTGCCCTGGAAACTCTGCACTGTAGCTCAACCAAAGGAGCTGCCAAGTCAAAGTACCTGTTCAGTACCACCATGCTATAGGAGGTATGTCCCATGGGTCCCTTGGGCACAAACCCCTACCCAGCTTTCCCACACTGCCCAGATATCCCCTTTGGGACCTCCCTCATTTGGGACAGGTAGCGCTCTGATCCTTTAATAGATTTGAGGCAAACCTGGGCATAAGGCATCATCTAGTGTCCAAAAGGAAGCAGCAGGGACTGGGTGCAGTGGCTCATGCCTGTAATCCCAGCACTCTGGGGGGCCGAGGTGGGCGGATCACGAGGTCAGGAGTTCAAGACCAGCCTGGCTAAAATGGTGAAACCCTGTCTCTACTAAAAATACAAAAAATTAGTCAGGCGTGGTGGCAGGTGCCTGTAATCCCAGCCACTTGTGAGGCAGAGGCAGGAGAATTGCTTGAACCCGGGAGGTGGAGGTTGCAGTGATCCAAGGTCGTACCATTTCACTCCAGCCTGGGCAACAGAGGGAGACTGTCAAAAATAAAAAAGCAGCAGGGGGAAAAGAAAGAAGTTCAACAGATAAATTGCAAAGAATCTCTAAGTGAAGATATTTAACAAAAACCAAAAGAAGCCAGAAGCAAAAGACTGGAATAAATAATCCTTCAAAATAAAGACATAGATGTACATCCACAAGAAACACCAGCAAACTAGGAACTATGACCTTCCCAAACAGACAAAACCAGGAACTAGTGACTGATCCTAATGACACAGCAGTATGTAAGCTCTCTGACCAGTACTTTAAAATAGTAGTTTTAAGGAAACTTGGTGATCTCCAAGATAACACAGAAAGCCAATTCAGGAATTTATCAGAGAAATTCAACAAAAATTGGAAATAATTTTCAAAAATCAAACAGAAATCTTAGAACTGAGAAATACATTTGCGGACCTGAAAATACATTAGAGACTTTCAACAGCCTAATAAATCAAACAGAAAACAGAATCAGCGAGCTAGAAGACAGGCTATTTGAAAATTCAGAGTCAGAAGAGAACAAAATAATGAAAAGAAATGAAAATCACCCACAATTTATAGAAAATTACTTCAAAACACCGAACCTAAGGATTCTTAATATTCAAGATACAGTCGAGCAAAAACAAGGAATAGGAAGCTTATTCAAATAACAGAAAACTTTTCTAAACTTGAAAAACATATGAATATGCAGGTACAAGGAGGTCAGAGAAAACCAAACAGATTTGATCCAAACAAGGCTACCTAAAGGCAAGGTACATAATAATTCAACTCTTACAAGTGAAGGACAAAGAGAGGATCCTAAAAGCAACAAGAGGCAGAAGCAAATAACATAAAAAAGCTCTAATTTGTCTGGCAACAGACTTCTCCATGAAGACTATGCAGGCCAGAAAATACACATTCTTTTCATCAGCACATGAGACATTGTCCAGCATAGACTATATCTTAGGTCACAAAACAAGTCTCAACAAATTTTAAAAATTAGAAATCATATCAAGTATCTTTTCTAACCACAATATAATAAAATTAGAAATCAATAACAAGAAGAACCTTGGAAACTGCACAAACACGTGGAAACTAAACAACTTGCTCCTGAATGACCAATAGGTCAATGAAAAAATTAAGAAGGGAATTTAAAAATTTCTTGAAACAAATGAAAATGGAAATACAACACACAAAAATCAACAGGATACAAGCCAAAGAGGGAAGTTTATAGAAAAAATGCCTACATCAAAAAACTAGAAAGACCTCAAATAAGCTACCTGATGATGCTACTCAAGGAACTAGAAAAACAAGAATAACCAAATTCAAAATTAGCAGAAGGAAAGAAATAATAAAGATTGGAGCAAAAACAATAAAACTGAGACTACAAAAAGTACAGAGGGCCAGATGCAACAGCTCATGCCTGTAATCCCAGCACTTTGGGAGGCTGAGACAGGAGGATCACTTGAGCCCAGGAGGTCAAAAACAGCCTCAGCAACAAAGTGAGAGTCCATCGCTACAAAACATAATAAATCAATTAATTTAAATAAAAATACACATGATCAAACAAAAAAATGATTTTTTGAAAAAATAAACAAAATCAACAAACCTTTGGCTAGACCAAGTTAAAAAAAAATGGGAGAAAACCCAAATAAAGAAACTCAGAAACAAAAAAGGAGACATAACAACTAAGACAACTAAGAATTGTTAGATACACACAAAAAAATTAGAGACTGTGTGCAAACAAATTGGAAAACCTAGAAGAAATAAATTCATGGACACTTAAAATCTACCAAGATTGAACCATGAATAAATAGAAAACCTGAACAAGTACCAAGATCAAAGCCATAAAAATTCTCCCATCAAAGAAGAGCCCAGGACCCGAGGAATTCACTGTTCAATTGATAGTGACAAATAGTAACATTAGTAACATTTAGAGGAACTAATACCAATTCTACTCAAACTTGTCAAAAAAAAGTGGAAGAGGAGGGAATATTTCCAGACTCATTCTACAAGTCCAGCATTATCCTGATAACAACACCAGACAAGGACACAACAGAAAAAGAACACTGCAGGTCATACCACTGATGGACATAAATGCAAAAATCCTCAACAAAATATTAGCAAACCAAATTCAATAACACATAAAAAAGATAATTCACCATGATTAAGTGGGATTCATCCCAGAGATGCAAGGATAGTTCAACACATGCAAATCAATAAACATGATACATTAACAGAACCAAGAACAGAAACCATATGATCATTTCAACAGATGGTGAAAAACACCTGACAAAATTTACCATCCATTTATTTTAAAAACCCCTAAACAAACTATGTATACAAAGAAGATACCTCAGAATAATAAAGACCATATATGCCAAATCCACAGCTAACAATGTATTGAATGGGGAAAAATCAAAATCCTTTCCCGTAAGATATGGGACAAGACAAAGATGCCCACTTTCACCACTTTTAATCAACATAATACTGCAAGTCCCGAACAGAGCAATTAAGGAGGAGAAAGAAATAACAGTTCCTCACATTGGAAAGAAAGAAGTCAGACTGGCCTTATTCACAGATGATGTGATTTTATATTTAGAAAAACCAAAAGATTCCACCAAAAAAACTCTTAGAACTGATAACCAAATTCAGTAAATTTTCAGGATATAAGATCAATATACATTAGCAGAATTTATATATGCCAACAGCAAACAATCGAAAAAAGAAGTCAAGAAAGCAATCTCATTTGCAATAGCTACAAAGAATATAAAATACCAAGGAATACATTTAAAGAAGTAAAAAAATTATACAAGAAAAATTATAAAACACTGATGAAAGAAACTGAAGCAGACACAAAAAATGAGAGGGTACTCCATGCTTGTGCAGTCTTTCTTTCAATATTTATGACATTTAAACTAATTTCTGCTACCGTAATTATAACTGATGCTTAGTACTAGGTATAAATTTAAATAAATTTGATGTCCACTACCAACTCTTTTCTACAATGGTTTTCCATTTTCTGAGATAATTCTTATTTTGATACCTCACTAGATCACCAGAAAAATCATCAAGTTTTTGCCCCCCAGTCTCATGGTTACTACTCCCTGAATTCTTGGCATATACAAGAATGTCTTACTGTTTCATTTCTATGTAAATGACAACTTGGCTGAGTAAAAAATGTTGTACCAAAAAGTATTACACCATGTATAAAAGTATTGTATCATTCTATTTTTTTTTTTAATTCTGTAGACATTGCTTTCATTTTTTCTTCTCATGATTATTGCCAGTCTCATCTATTGCCTTCTGGGTGTCCTGAATTTTTTTCCAAGATTCCCAAGGAATTATTTATTCTTGTAGTTCGGCAATTTCACTAGGACACATTCAGAAGCTGATCATCCTGGATCACTTTTTTCCGGAATAGAATATAACTTTTTAGTTTATAGTTTTAAATTGTTGTGTGTTGGTCTAAGTCAAGTTTGTCATGACAATTCTTATTTTGATGTATAACAGTCGCCTCCCACATATTTGGAGTGAGCAATAATTAGCTATTCTTCTCCAACTTCGCTACCAGATTTTAACAAAGGTAGGGTTCAGGCCACTCTTACAGACGTTTAAATAACAAGCCAGCATAAAACATTTCAGTCAACATTTCAGTCTTTTGAGGTACATGAAATCCCAGTGCTCCGTACTTTTAAGTGACCCAACCACACATAGACCATTTACTTAAAGAAGATAGTACAATATTTTAGAGACGGGATCCTTTTAGCCATATGGTTATCATCAGGCAATGAAGAATCTTCTTTCAATACCTAAACACCAGAATGCTTACAGATAAAGCTTTGTGTGTTATCCTCAAAGGTAGAGAATATGGGACTTACTAGAGTCTTACACGCTGTTCACCTAAGTGTAAAGAGTGTTTTAAAATATTTTAACCATCCCACATACCTTGAATATTTTTAATTTCACCAATGAGAGCCCATTTTTAACTTTCCACATTTTAACTCATTAGCTACTAAGTGCTCCATGAAAACCCTTTTCTGACACTCAATATGCTAATTAGAAAAGTTCCAGATGTTGATCAAGTTGTGATTAGCCAAAGCACTAGCAATAGATGCCTCTGGAGTGAGATCTTTCAGACATAACGTCTGGACTATACATCATTCACTGGGGCACTGACAGGCAACAGGTACATAAATAACTCCATATTGTCTATGCTGATAAATTTTAAATTAAATTAAAAACTTCAATACAATAATACAAGTCTTCCTTTATTTTGGAAAAGATTTATTCAACTACATCTTTGAGTGTTTGTTTTTCCATTTGGTCTGTTATTTGATTCAGGAACAGTTTTTCATATGTTAGATTGTTACTGCAGCATTCCACAACTTTTTTTTTTTGTTTCTTTCCATTTCAAATACTTGATATAGTTGGGATGTGTATCCCCACCCAAATCTCATACTGAAATGTAGTCCCAAATGTTGGAGGTAGGCCTGGTGGGCGGTGACTGGATCACGGGGGCAGATTTTTCAACGGTTTAGCACCATCTTTTCTCGGTATTGTCTTCACGACAATTAATGAGTTCTTGTGATATCTGGCCATTTTAAAGTATGTAGCACCTCTCCCCTCGCTCTCTTGCTCTGGCCATGTGACAGATGTGCCTGCCCCCTCTTTGTCATGACTGTAAGTTTCCTGAGGCCTCCACAGAAGCCTAGCAGATGCCAGCATCGAGTTTCCTGTACAGCCTGCAGAACCCTGAGCCAATTAAACCTCCTTTTACAAATAAATTTCCTAGTCTCCGATACTTCTTTGTAGCAATGTGAAAATGGACTAATACAATACAGTGTCCAGAACTGGTTCCTTCCAGTGGGTTCTTGGTCTCCCTGACTTCAAGAATGAAGCCACAGACCCTCATGGTGAGTGCTATAGTTCTTAAAGATGGTGTGTCTGGCATTTGTTCCTTCAGATGTTCAGCTGTACCCAGAGTTTCTTCCTTCTGGTGGGTTTGTGGTCTCGCTTAACTTCAGGAGTGAAGCCACACACCTTCACAGTGAGTGTTACAGCTCTTAAAGGCTGCGCGTCCGAGAGCCGTTTGTTCCTTCCACAGGGTTAGTGGTCTCACTGACTTCCAGCATGAAGCCACAGACCTTGGCAGTGTTACAGCTCATAAACGTAATGCAGGCCCCAAGAGCCAGCAGCTAGATTCATTATGAAGAGCAAAGGAAGAAACCCTGCACACTTTGAAGCAGGCCCCCACCGCGTTGCTGCTGCTGGCTTCGTGGCCAGCTTTTAGTCCCTTTTTTGGCCCCGCCCACGTCCTGCTGATTGGCCCATTTTACAGAGCGCTGATTGGTCCATTTTACAGAGTGCTGATTGGTCCGTTTTTACAGACTACTGATTGGTGCATTTACAAACCTGTAGCTAGACACAAGAGTACTGATTGTTGCGTTTTTACAGAGTGCTGATTGGTGCATTTACAAACCTTTAGCTAGACACAGAGTGCTGATTGGTGCATTTTTACAGAGTGCTAATTCATGTGTTTACAAACCTTTAGCTAGACACAGAGTGCTGATTGGTGCATTTACAAACCTTTAGCTAGACAGAAAAGTTCCCCAAGTCCCCACCCTATCCAGAAGCCCAGACGGCTTTACCTCTCAATACTACACAACTTTTCAAAGGTGGCCTCCCTGATAATGATTATTTTCTGCTACATCAGCTCTCTTCTTTTGCATACTGTTTTCTGTTTTTGGTTTTTTGTTTATTTTGTTTTTGTTTTTGTTTGCAATGGAATCTCACTCTGTTGCGCAGGCTGGAGTGCAGTGGTGCAATCTCGACTCACTGCAACCTCTGCCTCCTGGGTTCAAGCCATTCTCCCACCTCAGCCTCCCAGGTAACTGGGATTACAGGCACTCACCATCATACCTGGCTAATGTTTGTATTTTTAGTGGAGAAGAGGTTTCACCACGTTGGCCAGGCTGGTCTTGAACTCCTGACCTCAGGTGATCCACCTACCTTAGCCTCCCAAAGTGTTGGAATTACAGGTATGAGTCACCACGCCCTGCCCATATTCTTAATTAATTGTTTAGTTTGTAAGTGATGTAGTTATTATCCTCAATTTGTTCATCTGGCACCATCATCTCCCCTTCCCTCTCTTTCTGTTATCCTGTTATATTATGTTTGATCTTTTGCTTTTTAGGTTTGTATTATCTTTTGTGCCTTTGAAAGAGGCATTCTCCATGGAAATTCTTCTTTTTCCTGGGGTATAACTTCTCCCAACATGGATTATTATTCTGCCTCTGCACACTGTATTCCATTCTTTAACATTTCATCTTTGCATACCTAAAGCACCCGAAGCATACAATATTAAGTGCTCAACAAATATTTGTTGAACCAATGGGTTAATAGGTTTATAGTGATTAACCAATTCAGCATGCTTTAACATTCAAATTTAAGTCATATTCTACATGCAGAAAATATCAAAGAGAAAAATCATAATAGTCATATTAATTTTTAAGCACTATAAATTCTATTTTAATAATGGAGGCCAGTAAACATATTCAACAGTGGCAAAGGACAAAGAAAATAACAGTGAATATTCATTGAATTCTCAAAATCAAATGCACAGAAAGACAAAGGCTACATAATCTTACTTATATGGGGAATTTAAAAACTTGAACTTCTAGCAGCTGAGAGTAGGACAGTGGGCAGCTGGGGCTGGGGGGAAGTGGGAAGAATTGGGGAGGTATTGGTCAAATGATACAAAATTTCAGTTACGAGGATTAGTTGCGATCTATAGTACACAATACTGACTACAGTTAATAACATGTATTGTACACCTAACGTGCTGCAATGTGGATCAACTTTGAAAACTTAATGCTAAGTGAACTAGCAAGATGCAAAAGAACAAATACTATATGATTCCACTTACCTGAAATGCCTAGATTGTCAAATTCATAGAGACAAAATAGAATATAGATTACTAGGGGTTGCAGGGGAAATTGAAATGGGGAGTTATTGTTTAACAGGTACAGAGTTTCGGTATGGTATGGTGAAAAATGTCTGGATAATGATAATGATTAAACAATAATGTGAATGTACTGAATGCTGCTGAAATACACACTTAACAACGGTTTAAAAAAACAAAGTGTTACATACTTGAAAATTGCCAAGAGAGTAGATTTTAAATGTTCCCATACAAACACAAAAGTATATGAGGTAATGGATATGTTAATTAGATTGATTTAGCCATTCCACAATGTACACATGTATCAAAACATCATGCTATACTCCATAAATATATACAACTTTTATTTGTCAATTAAATATTTAAACAAAGTAAAAAGCATTTCCAAAGGGCTCCCTCATAATTTACTGAAGGTGAGAAATCACATAAAGTTAAAACTGTGGAACTTAAGAAGTTGTAGGATCTATAGATCCTACAATATTTTGAAGATTTTGAATACTTGCTATAGCCAGCACTCTACCCACAATAATCAATGGCAGAGACAACACGAAAGTTTCAATATACAGAAAATTTGTCATGATGTTAAATCCACCCTTATAAGTGCTTTTCATGTTTTTTAAGCCAGCATTCATAATTGGTTTAAATTTCAACATTTTAATCTTCCCTTGTAAATAAGTAATGCCAAGCAATAAAATGGCAAAAGTATAGCAACCAAAATCATGAAACATAATATCTTGACAATTTCATTAATAAGTGCTATGAAAATTGATTTAATTTTTCCCAGAGCAGCTCTAAATACAGAGTGGGTTTCCAAAACCCTACAAGAAAACATTGTACTATGTAATCCTATACTCCTTCCAAACTATACAGTGAAAATATAGTCAACTAGCTGGACAGTTAAGACCCTGTGACTCCAAGAGTAGATATTATATTGGCAAATAGAGACAAAGGATAAGAGGTTGGCAAATGAATGGTGGCATTCATGAAAGGCACCTAATTGTGGATTTGTATGAATTCCGTAATTCATGGGAATGCAAGGTTCAGAAGCACTATATTAATTTCTTTAAAAAGCCTTTCTGGCCATACTTGGACAAATTCTCATCTAAAATGTGTTCCTTAACCATTAATGAAGACAAACCTACCAAACATGAAAGTCTAGTCACAATAAACAATAACAACAATTTTATATGGCATAAATCGTGGTGACAACTGTAGAAAATGCTCCATTTTTGAAGCATACAATGAATTAAAATCATCTATGAAGCAGCTTCATTGTCAGGGGTGACACCTGAGGTTCTTGGTCTCACGGTCATGGAGGTCAAGTATGAGAACATACACAAAGGGTGAGGTTTAGAGCAGAAATGTAATAGGCGAAGAAAAGAGAATAACTCTCTGCTACAGAGAGGGATCCTGGAAAAATGGGTTGCCAATCTGCGGTAACATGCAAGGGTTTTTATAGACAGCTAGTGGGAAGATGGAGCCTGATCTACATAGGGCGTGAAAAACCAGTTAGGCCCAGATGTGCCATCTGCAGAGGATGTGAATCTCTGGCAGCCCCCACCCCAGTCTTTTATTGTACAGGTGGGTCCTCTGCCTGAACTACTCCATGTTGCTTATCTCTTTCCTACTGTGCATATGCTAACAGAAAAGGGAAGGTGGAGCCTCCATGGTGAACATGTCTAACCCCAGGTAGCCCTTTCTATCTGTGCGGCTGCCAGCATCCCCCACGTGCAAGCTTTCAGCTTCTTTATCTGTGTCTGAAGCCTGATCTTCCAGGCTGCACTTTGTTAGAAAAAAAGTGATTTCTTGGGCTGCTTTTTGTTAGAAGGGAAGTTCTGCCAAGGACTCTTTTGCCCTCACTATCTGCCTAAATAATTTATTTCTATCTCCTGTATCATCTCTTTGCCAAATGGAAATATTTTAAACTGAAAGAGATGGAAGGGCTAATATAAATGCATTTTTCCATCTTTGTGCTTGAACCCAACTCCCTGATACATTTTTCATCATTGTTACAAAAGGCTCTCATTTTATGAACTTTGTGTATTGGTAGAATTAACTAAAATGGCTTCTCAACAGTGACAAAATCTTGTAAATCTTTGTAAATCAGGTAGAACCAGGCTGTGAAAGTTGATCATAGAAAGTGGATCATTTTTGTCACACCCAGCTAAAACACAAGTCGAGTATCCAGGGGGAAAAGCACTCAGGGCAGGTAACATTTCTCCAAGAATGTAATCCTCTGCAAGCCTGCTTCCCAAAAAAAAAAACAACAACAACAACAACAAAGAACTGTTTGCTGTAACCTGAAACCAGTTGTATCCCTCTAACGGCTTCTGAAACTACCTGCAGTTCCTTGTAAGACCAGTTTTACCCACTGCTATTATTCATCAGTCAGAGCTTGCCTCCTCCTCAACACTTCACTAGGGCCAATTAACTTTCTGGAAAAGCAGTAGGTAATATTTCTCTTTTTTTATAAAACTTCCAAACTCCTCTTTGTTTTTCAGACAAACTAAAGACCATCCAGTCTGGGTGTATGCCCCAAAGGGCAATTTTTTTCTTCCCAAATAAAATGTTACATTTAGAAATTCATTTCTACATTTTGTTTTGACTTCCACAAGGCTAAGAGGAGTGATCTCCAAGATTCATCCTCTAGAGAGTATGACTTAAAGAATTAGCTGTCTAAAGGCAATTCTAATGTGCAATCTGGCATATTTACAATAAGTAACTTAAAAAATATTATACCATTATACTCTTGATGAGACACATGTCACCAGTCTACAGTTACAAAATTTGAAACCCTATAAGTGGGAAAATTTTAATGGAGGGTGTAGAATTATTTTTGCTGTGTGTTTTCTTTGATATTTTTCCAGTTCATCTCCAAGAATATTTGAATAATTAAAGATGGAGATTTTACTACAAATTTGCTCAAGACAGCAAAGTTTCAAAAATGCTTTAGATAAAACCATCTAATTAATATCTTCACTTACTTAAACGATTATTTACTAAACCCTTAAAAAGAAGTCAGTGATAAAAAGGCAAGTTTGCATGATCTATGAAAAATTGTCTGGGCCCTTGGAAAGGGTAGACTAACACACTTTCATCAGTATTAATTGTGCATATTTCATGAATATCTTTTTGTTGTTGTCACCCAGGCTGGAGTGCAGTGGCAATCGCTGCTCACTGCAACCTTGCACTCCTGGGCTCAAGTAATGTTCCCATCTCAGCCTCCCACAGTCCTGGGATTACAGGCATGAGTCACAGTGCCCAGCCAGGAATACCTAAAGAACATAATAATCTCTCTAGGCCTGATATTTTTAAATTTTATTGCATATAGGATTCGCCCAGAAAATCTGTTAAACGCCAATTCTCTGGCCTAGAAACTGTAAGTATCTATTGGTCCGCCACTCTTATTATGCTTTAGTGATGAAGTGGGCCTGAGAATCAACATTTAAACTCCTTTAGGAGTTTCTGCTGCAGATGGCTTAATGATGAGTCTATGAGAAATTGTTCTAGGATCTTCCAAGTATCTTCATAAAGGCCTCAGAATATCCCTGAGGATAGAGGGATGTCCAGGACCTCAATATATTCATACAGGTAAACCCAGGTTAAAACAAACATCAGTGTTAAACTTTAAAAAGTAAGTAAGTTATAAAAGGACAATATGCAATCAGACATTCAGGAAACATAGAAAAGCAGCTCTACCATTTTACCTCAAGATAGGACTGAAACACATTAGTATATATGAGCCCCTCCAGATTTTTCTTGTAAAATTGTAGAAAAAAAAATCCTTGTTACCTACTTCTCCCATCTCAAAGCTCAGCCCAAATAATGGCTGTGGAGCCGCACCATCACATGGGGAACTGAACACCGGGGTGTGCTCCCCAGATCCTCAAAGCCACATGGCTGAGGCATGAGAACCTCTGAGGAAGCACTATGGCTGCCAGCTCCCAACTATCAAGTCTCTCCAGAAATTGCTTCAGCTGGAAAGAGCTCCTCACCTGGGGCTCCTTTCTGGGGCAGCCTGCAGACAATGACTGATCAGAAGAGGAACAAATGTTTAAGCCACACTGAAAAGAGGAGGTGTCAGAATAGTATACAAACATTTAGTTCTGATTTGCATCAAATTTAAGAAGCTGGATTTCTGGGGAATGAAGTAGTAGGGACACCCATTCTACTTCCTTCCCCATGTACATATTATGCTGCGCAACATCTGCCTGAGGCATATGGGTAAAGGTGAGATGATTGTCAATATTACGATCTTGCTTAGGAAAACACATTGCTTAGCACAACAGGAAACCAAACAATCTTAGAGGTGAGTGTTCCACTCAAGTAACTAACATGAAAGCCCTTATACTAGCTGTTGATATTATTATCTTATTACTTTGCATTTATATAGCTACAGGGAGAAAAGGGGCTTAAAAAAGTCTGAGGAAATGGAAATAATCCTCCTTTACTGCCAAAGACACCCAGATACCCATTAAAAATTCAGTTGTCAGATAAACGAGGTTGCATTGGAGGTACCCTATTTCAGAATAAGCAGGATGGGAGGAACTTTTCAAATCCCCATTCTGGAAATCTGTCTTATCGCCTTTCAATGACATTGGATTTGTGCATTTATCTGGAAATCGAGGTGATTTCTGCTAACTCCTTGTTGTAGTCACACTTCAATTAAAAACCTGAAGGAGCCCTCTTATCAGGCCCCAGCATTCATCTGAGTCATCACTGAATATACTTTCCTCAGAAACAGGATTTGTATTTTCTGTTTCATTGACTACAGAAGATATTCCAGATTAAATGTGGCTTTGCTCACCAACCTACTTCTCAAAATTAATAAGGTCTTCAGTTCCCAGGATACATTGCCTTCCTCCACCAAAGTAAACTCAATAGTCCGTGATTCTATTTAACACAAATTCTAGAAAACTTGAGATTCACTTAATAGTGATTTGTTGAAATAAATTAGTTTTTTTATTAGAGTATTTAAATGTGGGCCCTTAGAAAAGACTATCAATCCAGTTAATAGAAATAATCATTAATGACAGTCCATCTATTTGTTCAATCACTTGGGAGAGACACCTAATCTCTGTAATGTCAATTACCACACAGTAATCAAAACATTTTCTGTATTTTCGAAGAAACCTGTTAGTGGCATATTTCTAGGGGTTTTTATACCTCACAACTTCTAAAATCTTGGTTAAGCTTGTAAATACTGAACACTAAAGAAGATATTACATCTACCTATATTTGTATGGACACATATATACATATTCACATATGAGTAAAGCCCTTTTTATTTTAAAGATAATCCACCTGGATGGAGTGTATCTACATCAAGAATATGGATGCCAAGAATCATATTTCTTTGCAAGATTGTGATTAATCTTAGAATTCATAAAATTTATAAATTATCAAGACTTGGAAAAATCTTGGAAATCATATTGTTCAACTTTAATTTAATATACAAGAGCACAGAGACCCACCAAGATCTCATCTGAAATATACTCAAATGAATATACCTGAATGAGAGTAGACACATTAAAGTCTGGGTTCAAATCCTTCATCTACCACTTGGCTTAAGGAAGTTATTTAAAGTTTCTCAGCCTCAGTGTCCTCATTTATAAAATGGGAGTAAGTTCACTTGAAAACCGTTTTAAGGTGAATTAAACATTGAACATCAAACCTGGCACAGGCAGTCAATTAAGTATGGTTGCAGTTATTACTACATGTGCCTAGTAACAGGAAGTACTATAAAGTAGCTGCAAAATTAAATGTAACATCAGGCTAAGAATAATTTATATATTTTTAAAGGATTCAGAGCTGAAAAAATGTGAAATGGGGTAGTAAGCCTGGACTAGGATAATAATTTGGAGGATAGGGAAGAGAAATGTCTCTTTCAGCTGATATAAAAAGCTCAGGAGATAAGGCCATATATTCTCTGATAACAAGAAACAGAATAATTTCCACTACTCTCTGTCTGTATACATTCTGCAGCCTGCTGCATTACCCATATAAGCTCATTTTCCCTCCAGTGCAATGTATCCCGTAAAAATGTTTATAATGTTTATCATTAACCACAATTTTACCAAAATCAAAATGTTAAAGAAGTTGCATAACATATAATGTGATATACTTAGAGCCTGAACCTAATCGTTTTTTTGTATTATTGATCCTAATATCCATCATGTAGTTTATCACTGATATTAATGGAAATTTTACAGAGTCATTAAAATCATGGAAGAACTAAATGTATTTTAATTTTATTTGCAAAAGTGCTAATAAATGAATCGATACTTTGGAAAAGGTAAGGAAAGAAGAATATAACAATCTAGAATAACTAATTTTTTTTAACAAGGACTTTTCTCTTTTATCTCTAAATGACGTTTTTAAAAGGGAGAATATGTTTTTTAAATTGTCAATTAAACCTTTAGAATATATTATGCGCCCAATATTCTGCACTAAGCCACAAACTATAATGCTCTGTTTCTACAAGTAACTGAGCATTTCCTCTGTCCTGCAACTAAATATTCTAAGCAAGAGGCAATGTCATGTGCTCCAAAATTCTGCTTGTTGCCATCACCAGAGTATTTCAGTCTTTCTCATTTCTCCTCCATGCCAAGCCTGGACAGATTGTGTTCCTGCTCTGCCAAACAAAGGTCCTGGGCTAGTTCACCAACTAGCCAATGAGCCAACAATTATTTCTTAAAAACCCTTACCTCAGGCTGGGAGCAGTGGCTCACGCCTATAATCCCAGCACTTTAGGAGGCCGAGGTGGGAGGATCACCTGAGGTCAGGAGTTCAAGACCAGCCTGGCCAACATGGTAAAATCCCATCTCTACTAAAAAAAAATACAAAATATTAGCCAGATATGGTGGCACGTGCCTGCAGCTACTCAGGAAGCCGAGGCAGGAGGATCCCTTGAACCTGGGAGGCAGAGGTTGCAGTGAGCAGAGATTGTGCCACTGCACTCCAGCCTGAGCAATAGAGCAAGACTCCGTCTCAAAAACAACAAAAAACAAACAAACAAACAAACAATGAAAAACAACCCTTACCTCCTTGTGTTCAGCACTAAAATGACTACTACTGGAGATTACAAAAGATGTAGAGAACATTGTCTACATCCTTGAGAAGACCCTATTATGATCAAGACACAAAATGGCAATAATACTGGTAATAGCTGTCATTTATTGGTGCATATTGTACCAGACATTTTACCTACACTTCTCCCCTACACACACTTAATTAAATGGTAAGTATTAAAAGATTATACATAAGCACTTAAAATGGCTCTGCATATTGGTACTGTAGATGTTTAGACAGAAAAATCAACATCAATTTCTAAAAGTAGTGACTGCACAAGAGTGCTGAGATGATAAGGGATTCGGTTCTTCATTTTGTCAATGTGTCATGTTTTAACATTGTTTTTAAAAGTAAAAAATGGGTAAATTTGATTCATTTTATGAGTAAGTACATTTCTTAGTCTGCCTCCTCATTTGAAAACTGAAGATGTTTCCTAGATACCAGGTATGTTGTATGAACAAATATAAATTATAAACTGTATGCAAAGAGCCTACCTGAGAACAGCAAATTCTCAGTGAAGTTAAATTCTCCTTTCCTTTCCTGCAGAGAAAAACTGCAGTTGGTTACTTTGCCTAGAAGAATGCCAGCACTAAATTTAGATACGCCAATCTCATTGATTCCTAATGGAAAGCATTAGCATAAATATATTTCAAAGCCATGAAGCATATCAGAGAGAAATACTATGTAACACGTAGGTCTTTTTTAGATCATAAATGATAACTCAGTTTTTAAAATTTCCCCTCATATCAGAAAGTGGTTTCTCTTACCCGAACAAAGCTGCTAGATCATCAACACCAATATAAAATATATATACAATGTAAAACCAATGTAAACCTCTCAATAGATGCAGAAAAAGTATTTGGCAAAATTTTATACCCATTGTGGTAAAAAAAAAATCTCTCAGCAAACTAAGAATAGAAAAGGAACTGCCTCTATTTCATAAAGACTGACTTTTAAAAACTACAGTTAATAACATAATTAATGGCAAAAGACTGCTTTCCCTAAGAGCAGGAAGAAGATGATGCCTGCTTTTACCATTTCTATTTAACATTGTATTAGAGGTTCCAGTAAATGTAATAAGGCAAGAAAAAATAAAGACATATGGAAATACCAATAAGTCTACAAAAACTTTCTCTCCATCTATTATGTGAGTTTAGCAAAGTCACAAGATGCTAAACCAATACAAAAAATCAATTGTATTTCTACACTTTAGCAAAAATTGATTAAAAATGGAAAATTTTTAAATACTGTTTATAATACAAGCAAGATCATTTTTAAAAAATAAACAAGAAATACTTGAGATTCTATTTAACAAAATATATGAAAACTTTATACCTGAAAAGCAAAGATTTCTATAAGAAATTTTAAAGACCTAAATAAATGGAGATATATATTATGTTCACGAATTGAAAGATTCAGCATAGTGTTCAATTCTCCACAAATGGATCTGTGGATTCAACATTTCAATCAAAGTCCCAGGAAGCTGTTTTTGTGAAATTTAAAAGTTGATTCCAAAATGTATGTGAAAATGTAAAGGACTTAGAATAGCCAAAAAATTTTGGAAAAATAAAACACACACACATAGTTGAAGGACTTACACTATCTGAATTATGAAAAAGCTACATTAATCAAGACAGTTTGGCATTGGGAAAGATTTGGCACATAGATCAGTGAAACAGAGTTCAGAAATAGACCTACATATATATGAATAATTCGTTTTGACCAAGATAACAAGGTAATGCAGTGCAGAAGGCATGCTGGGACAAGTGGATATGCCAAAAGTAAAAATAAAGAGCTTTAGTCCTTACCACAACCTCATTAATTTCTTTCCAAAACAAACCAGTGTTGACTTTAAGAACCAACTCTAATTACCTAAAGTTAATTCTTACACAGTTTAATAGAAAGATCTGTTTTCCTTCAAAAAAAAATTTAAACTAGACCTTACCTTACCTGACTTTTAATGTATTTCTCACATATGTTTTCCCCTGTTGCTTTAAAATAATGCATATAAAATAAAGTTCAGGCAATATTCTTGAATGACCATGCATTTTCACAAATTATTAGAATACTGACGGATATCTTTTTAGGCTTAGTATTCTGCCCACGTAGGGAGCGAGTGATACACAGATGTTGTCTCTTAAACTAACTCACAGAGGTGCCCACGTGGTCATCAAGAATGAGGAGCTAAATTTGCTCCACCCTTCATCGGTTTTCAGTGGTGATTCTGAGTGGTGGTTTTGCCTACAGTCAGAAACCAGCTGCGGTGTTTTTAAAATACATTTCTGAGCTTCACCCAGACTTAATCAGAATCTCTGGAGCTGACTTAAGGAATTTGCATTTAAAATCAGTTTTTCCAAAAGACTCTTACTCAATAAAGTTTGAAAACCACTAGAAGAGTGGATATAATAAACTGCAATAACATGGAAAAAGTCTGACTTTGCATTATTTTGTAACAAACCTAAAATCTTATTGTTGTAAAAGAGAGACTGAAGAGTGGATACTCTATTAGTATGACTAAAGTAACAAGTTCATTCCTAGGGAGACTGGCAACATTCAGACAGGGAAGATTCTTATATACCATGTTCCCAAGTTTGAACTCTATCTTGAAAGTCCCTGGTTCTCAGGCATACCTGTGCATTAGAATCACCTCGAGGGCTTGTTAAAACACAAATTGCTGGGTCCCACTCCCAGAAATTCTGATTTAATAAACCTGGGGTTGAGCTAGATAATTTTCATCTCTAGTTATTCATTTTTAATTGATAAATGATAAATTTCATATATTTATGGTGTATAATGTGATGTTTTGATATATGTATACATTATGCAATGATTAAATCAAACTAATTAACATATTCCACACCTCACATACTTACCATTTTTATAAAAGAACATTTAAAATAAAGTCCCTTAGCAATATTCTAGTGTACTATATATTATTAATTATAGTCACCATGTTGTACACTAGATCTCCAGAGCTTAGTCTTTCTAACTGAAACTTTGTACCCTTAATCAGTATCTTCCCATTCCCTACCCCCTCCCCCACCCCCCACCTCCCATAATTGCTATTCTATTCTGGGTTTCTATGAGTTTAATTATTTTACATTCTATGTATAAGTGCGATCATGCAGTATTTGTTTTCCTGTGTTTGGATTATTTTAATAAGTCCTCCAGACTCATCTATGTTGCCACAAATGACAGGATTTCCTTCTTTTGTAAGGCTGAATAATATTCCACTACGTACAGATACTACTTTTTCTTTATTTGTTCATTCGTTAATGGACACTCAGGTTGGTTTCATATCTTGGCTATTGTGAATACTACTCAAAGTGATCTATAGCTTCAGTGTAAATGCTATCAAAATTCCAATGACAGTTTTCACAGAAATAGAAAAAAAAATCCTAAAATTCTTATAGAAACACAAAACATCCCAAATACCCAAAACAATTTTGAGCAAAAAGAACAAATCTGGATGTGTCACATGACCTGACTACAAACTATACTACAAAGCTATAGTAACAAAAACAGCATCATACTGGCACAAAAACAGACACATAGATCAATGGAACAGAATAGACAGCCCATAAATTAATCTACACATTTATAGTCAGCTGTTGTTCAACAAGTGTGCCAAGATCACACAATAGAGAAAGGGCAGTCTCTTTAATAAATAACACTGGGAAAACTAGGTATCCGCATGCATAACAATGAAATTGGGACTTTATCTCACCTCATATACCATAATCAACTCAAAATGTATGGATTAAAGACTTAAACCTAAACTTCAAACTATAAAACTACTAGAAGAAAATATAACAGGAAAACTTCTTGATATGGGGCTGGGCAAAGATTTCTTGGATATGACCCCAAAAGCACAGACAACAGCAGCAAAAATAGATAAATGGGATTGTATCAAATGCCAAAGCTTCCACACAGCTAGAGAAATAACCAACAGAATGAAGAGATAACCTATGGAATGGGAGAAAATATTTGCAAATCATACATCTCACAGAGAATTAGTGTCCAAAATATATAAGAAGCTCAAATAACTCAATAGCAAGAAACAAATAATTCAATTTAAAAATAGGTAAAGGACTTGAATAGATATTTCTCAAAAGAAGACATACAAACAGCCAGCAGGTATATGAAAAGGTGATCAGCATCACTAGTCATCAGGGAAATGCAAATTAAAATCATAATGAGATATTACCTCCCACCTGTAAGTATGGCTTTTATCAGAAAAACAAAAGATAACAAATGCTGGTAAGGATGTGGAGAAAAAGGAACTCTGGTACACTGTTGGTGGGCATGCAAATTAGTATAGCCACCATGGAAAACAGTACAGAAGTTCCTCAAAAAATTGAAAATAGAACTACTATATGATTCAGCAATCCCACTTCTGGGTATATATCTAAAGAAATTGAGATAGGTATATCAAAGAGATAGCTGCACTCCCATGTTCACTGTAGCATTGTTTATGATCACTTGCATTTCTAACAAGTTCCCAGGTGCGTATGCTAGAACTGTTGGTCTGAGCACACGCTTTAAAGGGCCACTGAGAAGCATAAGGATGTTAAATGTGAGTATCATATGATCAAATTTACATTTAAAAGAATGCATTATAATCACTTAGTCCTGGAGACCCCAGAGCTCTGAAACAGAAGCTCTTGGAGGAAAGCTCTAAAGGCTGAATAACCAAACCACTGGGAAATTAGGTGCTTTTCCATTCCTTAATTTTGATGAAGTTGAAGGAGGACCTAACCAGGTTATCAGCTGGTATGTTATTAAAACTGATTGTTGATAATATGTAACTATGTAATTTGGATTCATAATTTAGGAGTTCAAAAATTCAGTGTTATTGCTATAACAAAACTTTGCATTCCTACATACTTATTCATGAAAGCATGACTTTTGAGGCTTATATAGAGAAAATAAAAGTATAAATAAAAGTGATAGCCCTATTTTATTCTAGTAATGAGCAGTATTTGTCTATGGATTCATAAACTAACTGAGCAAAAAGGTCCCATTCATTTTATTAGGAGATAAATTTTCTTAAAAATATTTTACCTTTTATGTTTAAAGTCACTCATCAAAATTGTTAATCTTTTATTCTATTTTGATTAATTATGTAGAAACAAACATTATCACAGTAACTCAGTCCAGAAGAGTTTATTTTTAATCATTTAAAAAGAATATCATGGCAAGAGCAAACTATAAAAACAATTTAATATTATATAAATATTTTTGTTGCAGAGACATGTAGTAGAGTGATCAATAAAAGCATAAAATACATTACATTGGGATAAAGTTTTCTGAAGGAAATGATAAAAACACAAGTCTGAGAAAAAATGGAGTGATATAAAATTGCTTTACAAGAAAAGTTCTTATATATCTTGTAAGAAGAGTATCAAATCTCTAAGGCATTTAGATTCCACTAAAAACATTTAGGAGAGCTATGTAACATTTACAGGGCACCAGAAATTCTAATTCTTTTCAACTATATAAATAGATCAAAGAAAAGAGTTGTCAACTTAAACATGTTGGTGGGAAAGGAGTTACATAAATGTTTAGAATTCTTTTACTGAATATGTGAGAAAAAGAGTTTGAAATTATTGCCCTAGTGAATATTTTTCCCCTTACTCTATTTAGAGAGAAGTGAATTCCCCTTGCTTGTCAATAAGACTGTCTTGGATGGTGTTTGCCTAATGGGTTTAAGTGCAGGGGGAGGGAAACAGACTTTAACTTTAAACTACCAATTCTGCCTTCTCGTGACCAGAAAAGATCATAAAAAGAGACCACTGGGATCCATAATCAGAAAATCCCCTGTAGAGGCTGAGCTACAGGCTGGGAGCATTGAAACCCTCCACCTGAGATAGAGGCTGAAAGCAATATGGTAATATTTAAATATTGTTTAGACATTGCACTTATTAAGAAATAAATTTCATTCTCAATAAGATTTAAAGAATGGAGCAGTCTGACACAGGGAAAGAGTTCACCAAAATTTGGGCAGCATATATTTAGAAAGGCATTTCTATTGGAAAGTAGATGAGGCCATTTTGAAGTCTTCTACTCAACAAAAGATCCTCTGTACATGATCTGAAGAACAAAATCAACTCTTTCTAATGAATGTCATAACAATTTTGAAATTCTAGAGAATTTTGAATCTCTTACAGATATGAAACCCATGACTCAAAAAAGCTGAATGTCTTGCCCAAGGTCACACAGTTTTTTAGTGACAGGTGCAATAAAGGACTCCATTTCCTACCTTCTCAGTCTTTTGCTCTTTCCACTCTATGACCAGAAAGGTTACGCCATGAATAGTCTCTTAGTTGCCAATTTCCCATGCCACCAAAGACTTTATATGTGAGGGAATGTTGTTAAGGTCACCTGAGAGTGATCACCTGTTGTTGAGAACAGCTGAGCAACCAACACAGCTCACAAAGCCAGAGACAGACCGTAGCTTCCTGAGTGCGTGATATATTCTCTAACATTATTTGAGAAAGAAAATAACTTTAAAATACTACAAAAATTCTTTATAATGAACACTGTACCAGTGTTGATATAAAAACTTGGTCTAGTAAAATGTCCCTCTTTATTTTTCCTGAAATATGGGAAGCATATGGGTTCCTTTCCTAATCTTGCTGCTGTTCAAAACACAAAAATTCCCCTGTGGTTTTACTGCTGCTGCAGACAGCAAATATCACTGTGCCACAAGTAGAAAATGATACAGGATTCACTTGTAATTAAAGCTGTAAATTACAGTTCAGGAAAAATAAATCCAAGCCTTCATTAAAATCCTGAACTGGCATGATGGAAAGAAAATATTCCACCAAACTACTGATATATCATTTTTTTGAAAACAATTATGATTCAGCATATTGGTTCATATTAATTTAGGCTGTAAATAGATAACTGAGTAGGTATAGATAATTGACTTTTCCAAGATCTGGTTTATAAGAGAATAGTGGGGAGGGTATAAAAATACAAGTTCTACAAGATGTACATTCAAATACAAATTAGATTTCATCCAGACTAACGAAGAAAGCTGACTGCCAGAATAAGTTCGAGAGGAACTGATTGGCAGACCTGAGTTTTGACAAGAGATTAAAATAAGAGGAGAAACAGGAAAGCAAGAAAGCATTATGAGAGGAGGATGACAAAGCATTGGCCAGCTTGACAACTTGAGGTTATTCGGGTCTTGGTGAAAAAAAAAAAATAGCAGAATAGGTTTTAAAAAGGTTTTGAAACTACTTTTAATTGACAGAAGTATAATGATTTCCTGGGAGGAGTGAGCAGGAAAGCTCCAGGAAAGCCAGTGGGCAAGCTGTCCCCTCCTCCCCACGGAATCAGAGCACACCAAGAGAAAACCACATGGAAGGGGACAGGCACCAGCTGCCCGCCACTGGCTGCTTGAATCCATTTTATATTTCAAGTATTCAGATGTAAAGAAGCAACAGCAGCCTACCTTGAATTCCTGTTTGCCCCCAGAAGAAAATCTTGTCATTGAAGCCTAGAGAAGAACTCTGCACCTTGGAAGTTGACGTATTGTCAATAGAGGAGACTCTGTCTTGAGTCTGGTTACGTCTTGTGTCCAGATAATTCTCCTGTTGGATGGGAGGCTGCTTTAAAAACTGTAGAGATTATCTTATCAGGAAGCTAGCATGTAGGATCATGGTGTGGATCCAGGGGATTTTGTAATCGTTACAGACCCGCAGCCCTTGGGCAGAGTTTAACTACTCCATGCTCCAGCATTCAGGTCTGCATTTATGACATGGGATGCTTTCCCTGTTAATAAAAAGTTGAATGTATCCCACGAACACCATGTTTCCATGCACTGATTTTAGAAACTATCCTAAACAGGGCTTTATAATTATTTCCTAATTACCTGACTCTGGCTGTTAGTTTATCCTATAGTCAATGCCTATAACTTTAAGTCATTGAACATTAAAAACCATAGACTTGGCTGGGCACAGTGGCTCACACCTGTAATCCCAGCACTTTGGGAGGCCTAGGTGAGTGGATCACGAGGTCAGGATATCAAGATCATCTGGCTAACACAGTGAAACCCCGTCTCTACTCAAAATGCAAAATTTAGCTGGGTGTGGTGGCGGCACCTGTAGTCCCAGCTACTCAGGAGGCTGAGGCAGGAGAATGGCGTGAACCTGGGAGGTGCAGCTTGCAGTGAGCCAATATCACGCCACTGCACTCTTGCCTGGGTGACAGAGTGAGACTCTGTCTCGGGAAAAAAAAAAAAAAAAAAACCATGGACTTAATTCAGTCACATTAGCATTTTATAAAATGAGGTGTCTATGTAGTTAAAAATAACATCAAGAGCTTCTTAACTTTAGAATTACAAAATAGAATTATTTAAAATCTTCCCTCTCTTTTCACTCTCACAGGCTCCATATCTGTGTTCACTTTGAACTCTGTTCAGAGCCATGAGATTGGCCATAGACATTCCCCAGTTTTTCACAATATTTCCTTTAGTACACTTTAATACCCCTGGCTTTTGAGTGGGGCCAGCTTCATATACACATTTCCTTCATATAATATCAAATTCCTTCATTGACACTATGACTAAAGTACCTGGCATCATCTCCTGGTATCTCTAGACTTCCCTCCTTTGGCAGTTCTCTGTGTGCTCACATCTGATAGCAACAGCAGATCAGCTCTGCCCTGCTCCAGGTCACACCCTACCTAATTTTCTTCACTGAAAAGACAGAGATGAAAGAAATGTAATGGCTGCGGGCAGCACGAGCTCTGACTTTAAAACTGACTAGATAAGCAACAAGTTTAACCTACCTACCAAACCATGTCCTCCTTCACCCTCTCAATGCCCTGCCTTCTAGGTGCATTCTGTGAACTTCTGAATGAATGGTCCCTTCTGCTTATAGTCAGTGCTTGGAAATGCACACTTGAATCTTCTGCAAGGACCCGAATGTCTTAGTGATATCACCACCATAATCAAGAAACAAAGTACATATCTAATGGGTAGGGTGACTATGTGTTTATGACTAATATGTACTCCTTGGAAGATTTTATTTATATTAACAGTTGAAACCAAACCAAACCAAACAACTAGTATAGTTATTACCGATTCACTTTGAGAAATGAAGAATTTACCCTTGAAATCTCAGTGAATACATATTTTAGATCCCATGTGAACTCTCATCACATATTTCATGAGGAAATGAGAAGCAACACTTTTAAAGTAAAGCCAACAAGTAGTATATTAGACCCCAGGAGCCTTAGTATTTATAACCTAAAGCTCAGGGGGTAAAGGATGACAAAAACCCTCCAGACAAAATATTCCATTTCTCTCATTAAAATTGCTTCCATATTTAGCATTCTAAAGGTAAAAACTAACATTTGCTTAGCACACTTACAGATA
>NW_012119821.1:973574-997820 GCF_000951035.1 Colobus angolensis palliatus | reverse complement strand
CACCCAGATTCATAAAGCAAGTCCTTAGAGACTTACAAAGAGACTTAGACTCCCACACAATAATAATGGGAGACTTTAACACCCCACTGTCAACATTAGACAGATCAATGAGACAGAAAGTTAACAAGGATATATAGGAATTGAACTCAACTCTGCACCAAGCGGACCTAAAAATACTTAACAAAAAAAAAAAAAGTTATAAAATGAAAAAGGGAATTGAAATGAGTACTAGAATTCCAAAACCCTTAAATATCTGTTATTTCACTTAAGCCAGACAACAGCACTGTGAAGCAGGTAATGCTATATCTGAATGGGTGAATGAGGAAACACAGCCCAGCTGGGTTAAATAACAACAGCACAGCACACTAAGAGAACTGTGCAGACAAGACCCCAGCCCTCCAAAGCTGGGTGCCTCATATTCCCCCAATGTAGACTCACTCTTATAAGGACTCAAGTTTAAATTTAAAACTATTTTTCACATATGAGTATCAAATAAAATTAAATCATTTGAATTATGTTTACTGCTTTTTCTTTCTTTTTTGTTTGGCTTGGTTTGGTTCTAGTCATTGCCCAAGAGTTTGCATTATAAATTTGCAAGTAAGCTAAGTTCACTTTCAAATAACACTGCATGGGTGGTACCTTATAACAGAGTATTCACAATTTCATCCTCCAATCCCTTGTAACATGGCTGTCATTCTTTCCCTTACCCCTCAGCTATACTTACCCAATACATTATTGCTAGAATTATTTTGAACAGTTATCTACTAGATCAGATATGATTAAGAAAAATAAACATTTTATTTTACCTTTATTCCATCTCTAAAACTCTTCATTTCTTTATAGAGATGCACATTTCTGACTTATATCATTTTCTTTTTTTCGTAAAGACACATGCACACAAATGTTCACTGCAGCACTATTCACAATAGCAAAGACATGGAATCAACCTAAATGTCCATCAGTGGTAGACTGGATAAAGAAAATATGGTACATATACACCATGGAATACTACACAGCCATAAAAAAGAATGAGAGAATGCCCTTTGAAACTCCAACATGTATGGTGTTAGAGGCCATTATCCTAAGCAAACAAACACAGAAATAGAAAACCAAATACCACATATTCTTATCTGTAAGTGTGAGCTAAACATTGGGCACACATGGACACAAAGAAGGGAACAATAGACACTGGGGCCTATTCGAAGGTGGAGGGAAGGAAGATGATGAGGATTAAAAAAGTACCTATCAGGTAGTATGCTTATCACTTGGGTGATGAAATAATCTGTACACTAAACCCTCATGACATTCAGTTTACGTGTATAACAAATCTGCACATTTACCCCAAGCCTAAAATAAAAGTTTAAAAAATACAAATAAAAATATTATTTTAAAGAATACCTGGTTGAGCAAGGAAAGCAGGAATCAAAATACAACCTATCAAATGACCAGTCCTTAAAAAAATACCTTGATAAATGCCTATCATGTACCTTCAATTCACTGAATACATAACATGCTTTTTTTTTGACTCCTAAAAGCTTCATGAGGTATGACAATTATCACTTTTTTATAGATGGCAGAATTGAGGCCCAGACAGGTTAAGTAACCTGCCTAAGTTCTCAGTAGGAGATAGATAGCTGGATGGATAGGAAAAAAGATAGATAGATAGATAGATAGATAGATAGATAGATAGATAGATAGATAACAGGCAGAGAGATAGATAGATAGATAGATAGATAGATAGATAGATAGATAGATAGATAACAGGCAGAGAGATAGATAGATAGATAGATAGATAGATAGATAGATAGATGATAGATAGATAGATAGATAGATAGATAGATAGATAGATAGAGTTTATCTTTGTAACATGTCAGGAAAGTTGGAGTGAGGTTAGTGTCGGGGTTCTCCTGACAATATCAAAATGCCATTTGAAACAATCTAGAGGGAGAGTGGTACTCTTCTGAGGGCAGTTCATGAGGGTGCCAGGCTAGAGAAGAAAGACACAAATATGTGAGAGGAGTCTAGAAAAACTAGGTCATAGCCAAGAAAGTCCAGAAAGTGGGTTGGGCTGATAGAGCAACATTTGGAGAATGGGCTATCAAGGTGGCAAACAAGGCAGTGGAGAGATGGAACTGGTGCTTGAGGTACAAAACAAACCAGATATACCCATGTTGGAGATTTGTGTTAAGCCTCACACACACACAGAAAACAAAGGCATGGTAGGGCCACAGGTAAGGGCTCACCAAGAATGCCACACTACATTGGACAGGGTACCTGACCCTTCTTCAGTATCTCCTTGCTTACGGATCCAGGTTTGCTTCCCTGACAGTGAGGTGAAATGGGTACAGGGGCAATCTATAGCACAACACAGCTCTCTCTCCCTTGCTCACCCTTTCTTGGTCTCTGTCCTTGTTCTAGGCCAAGTCATACTCCACCCCACTTCAGAGCTGTTATCTGTGCTATTCCCTCTGGAGTAATCCTCTCCTCCACCCACCCATATACTTTGTAATGATATATGTTATGGGTGTGCTTGTTCAATTTATGGTTTCCCAATTATCTACAGGCTCTCAGAGAGCAAAGACTATATTTGTTTCATGTGCCATTAAATGATCCAGAATGTTTAATATGTGGTAAGAACCTATAAGTATTTAATGAATAAATGACTAGCTTTGCTACTGTACTGAGAACTCCTACTCCCTTTACCCAATCACTGGAAGACGCCATGAGATAAAAGTTACCATTAGATCTGAGGAAAGAAAAGGATGAGAGTTGGGGCAGGTGGTAAGAGTATGGTAGAAGGAAAGAAACTGGAGCATCTGTCAAGGTAACAGGGCACTGAATAAATATGAATGCATTCATAAAACAAGCCATAGTTGAGAAGCCAAAGGAGTTAAGAGGAATAGCATGGACAGAGGGAGATCTACGCAGAATAAGCCAAGGCTCTGGCACTCAAGGCTATGCAGTGCCAGTGAGGATGTTTCTTAAAGGCCAACAGCAGAATGAACAAGCCAACAAGAGGTCAAGTTCCCATTTGATTTCACTGACTTCAGAAAGAGGTGTTGCCATACTGGAAAACCAAGTTTCCCATCAGGCAACAACTAGAAACGGAAAAATTTGAACTTGAATAGACTAAAGGATATCTCATATTTTATATTTACAAATCTAATTATCCTGTTAAGAAAGAAAAGATTAAATCTTTGAATAAAGTAAGTACTTCAGAAATAGCAATCATCTAGTGTCATTATTTAAACTTTGTTATCAAGTTTAAAACAAAGAAAAATTTAAATTTCTCACCTGGATTTCTGTATCAGTTAAATCTCTGCACCCATTAAAATAATTAAGTAATTTAAAATTTAGTGATAAAACTGAAGTTTGATAAGATAGGGTGATACAATAAGATACAATAAGATTTGTGTCTACCATAGTGTCTTTAATTTGGTTAAGTCAATAAGACAGTAAATCCTTTAATTCCTCCTCTTGAAATATAGAGAGAGACTATTTCTCTCCATCTTATATATATATTCATAAGTTATGAAATGAGATAGTGTATAACTTCCACTAAGGGCCTTTAAAGAAAAGGTATCCAAATAGAAGGCATTATGCATATTTATACGAATGAGTGACTTTTTTTTCCCCCTAAATTGAAGAATTAAAGTCTAAGGTCACCCAGCTACTAAGTAAGTGCCACATCAAATTTTCACCATTTCACCATTCCAGAATATCCCCAAATCTCATTTAATATCATCAATTGAATGGCATTTATTTATCAATGTATTCATAGAACAATTTTTGTTGTTTTGAAATTAAGACGCTAAAGTCAGTTTTACCAACATTATTTTAGAACATTAAATTACCACATTTCAAACTATTCTCACCTTCTCTCATTTAATAGAACTGAAGTCTGTGAAAATAAAATTTTGGTCCTATTCTCCCTGAGAAATTACATAAGGAATTATATAACAAAATATTAGCTCTATATCATAAGATGAAAAGGATTGTTCCCTGCCTCATTCACTTGATGATATCTTTGCTCTCACTTCATGGTTACCACAGATAACATTCAGTATCTTTCTAAACAATCTTTACATTTATTATTCACTGTGATTTACTGTTCTCCCTCTACTCCACCTTCCTACCCTACTTCCTGTTGTTGGAGCATCCCAAGCTCTTACCCTGCCTCAGTGCCTTAGTGCTTGCTCTTTCTTCAGCCTACATAAGAACATTCTTCCTTCAGGGTTTTCAGCATGACTGATTTCCTTATTTTCAGGCGTCAGCTCAAATGACACCTCTTCAAAGAGATGTCCCAGACCACTTCTTGCCCTCACACAGTTCTTATCACATGACCCTATTTTCCTTCCAAGCAAGTATTACAATCACCATTCATCTTTTTAGTATGCTTTTTACTACTTTCTCGTTTATCCCTCTCCACTAGAATGTTAGCTCCATAGGCACAGGAATTCTATCTATAGTATTGACTGCTGCTCAGAACTTCACCTAGTGCCTGGCACATGGCAGTAATTGACCACATTTGTTGCATTAGTTGAGGAATAAATCCATATAAGCAAGACATTCTCCATGAGTAGGGATTAGTCAAAATATGTCTTCCAAAAATGTCAAGTGTAATCACATGGCCTGAGCTATTTAGGTGAGTCAGTACGCAGAAACAGAGGTATCACTCCCCAGGCTCTGAAATGGAACAAGACCTAGAGGTAAGCCAATATGTTGACATCACTGAATAAGCCACACAAAAAACCTGGTTAGCCAAATGATGGCAGTCAGTTCGTACTCTTCAAGTTGATCCAAGAAACTAACACAGAATGGTCCTTTCTATAATGGCATAGATTGAATTTGGATGTTTTTTGTTAAAGTGAACATTTTATAATCAATTTCACCAAGTTTAATTTACAAAGAAATACATTGAAATTATTCTGGCCGGGAGCGGTGGCTCAAGCCTGTAATCCCAGCACTTTGGGAGGCCGAGACGGGCGGATCACAAGGTCAGGAGATCGAGACCATCCTGGCTAACACGGTGAAACCCCGTCTCTACTAAAAAATACAAAAAACTAGCCGGGCAAGGTGGTGGCTGCCTGTAGTCCCAGCTACTCGGGAGGCTGAGGCAGGAGAATGTAAGAAACTCAGGAGGCGGAGCTTGCAGTGAGCTGAGATCCGGCCACTGCACTCCAGCCCGGGCGACAGAGTGAGACGCCGTCTCAAAAAACAAAAAAAAAAAAAGAAATTATTCTAAAGAATTCTGCAAATACCATGTCCTATAGGAAAGTGAGATTATAGCAATGTATAAAGGAGTAGAAAGGAAAGTAATTGGAAAAGTCATCAAATGGTCATTAAATAAACATATATATATATATACACACACTTATGTTTGTTAGTGTACAAAACTGAAGAATTTCCAAGTCGAAACACTTCAACACAACAGTAGTCTAGATACTGAAGAACAAGATGCACCAATTATATAAAAACCTTAAGCTGTCATCTGACAAACATCACTGTGATTATAAGCTGTACCCAGTCATTAGGGAAAAACACTAGACAAAGTCCAGCTTGTGGACTTGCAGTATTCACACATAAAGAAAGACAAAAAAAGGAATTGACTTGTAAAGAATAATGCTTAAACTATTTTTTAAAATAACAACAATAATGTAAACTCCCAAGCACATGAGGGACTGAGATTCATGTGCCTCCGCTGATCTCTCACTGGCATCGTGGATGTGGGTTACAGGATGGCAAGTGCTTTATCACCAAAGGCAAAGTACTTTGTCTCTGAATCTAGATTCACCTCTTCCTCTCACTCTGTATGTTGTACTCATTTTCAGCTATAATGTTGCATTTGTTTCATGGTATAATAAAATAACACCCAAGAAATCTAACAGTACAGTTGTTAGCAGCTATCAGCAAACAAATGTATTAAAAGCTTGAGTTGCTTGTGTGTGTGTTTCACAACCAGCTGAACAACATCCAAAGAGAAGAATGTTAATATCAGAATCCAACAACTCCCTTCCCCCTTTTCCCTTAATATTTACTAATTTAATTTTTGTTTTCGAGTTTTCTACTCACTTCCATGTAAGATAAATTATTGATCTCAAACTGTGATAAACTTTACTTAAAATACATGTCATGTGTGTATGAATAATGCCAAGTTTACTTCTTACACCTCAGACCCCAGTGCTCCCTGGCTGGTGCTACTACGTCTGAGGGGATGCAATGAGGCTGGTTCTGAGAATGTGAAAATAAAAGCTGGAGACTTGAACCAACTGCACTGCTAAGACAAAGGGGCATTGCTAGGAACATGCTGTTAGCAACAGGAAACAAACTGGACAGTATGCCCTTCTCCCTCCTCCAGCCTGCTAGTCTGCTCTCTACTGCCTCCTATCAGCAGACCTAACAGAAACAGCAGGCAAGAGAGAAATATGTTTTTGCAGAATCACAGCCCCAGTATTAGGAAGCAGAGTATAGATAAGTGGATTTGGAGCCGAGTGACAATAGCACACCCACCCCTCTCCCACTTGGTCTCAGGGATCAGCTATGTGTTCAGTTTGCCTGCAGCTCGGTGGCTACTCAAGGCTGCTCAGTTGAAGAACTCAACTTGTTTACCTCTGGAAACAAATATAGACTTTTAGTTATTTATCTTGAAACAGATCACACAAGTCACCCACTAAATCTCCACTAGCAGAAGCAATGAGCCAGATGCCAAAGATGAATAAACACAACCTTGATCATATGAAGAAATATTTAACTGACAAAAATATAAATATAAATTGGGCCATAGCTTTCAGAGACTTCAAAGTATAACAAAATCTATCCCAATAAGTTATTTTCTTCCAGTATAAATTGTCTGCCTTTTTATTCTGCAATGAATCCAGATTTCTCAGTAATTCAAGGACTGATGAAATGGTTGGCAGATCTCAAGCTTCTCTCCCTTCTCCCCACTACTACTTTCTTTTCAGTGTTTCCGCTAGAAAGGAAACAGTGAAAGTCCATTCAACTGCTTTCTCCATTGCTCTCTAGAGATTCAGTGGGAAAGAACACAGACTCACTAACTATAAACTCTGACATTTACCAGCAAAATCCTATGCAGTCTTGAGTAAGACAAGGGAGTGGGCAAACCCCTCACCCATCCATCCCTAGAATGGGATACAAATTTCCTCAAAGAGAAGTTTACAGCCATCAAGCACCCTGCTACTGGATGTGCCATTAATTGCTGAGATCTAAGGATATGAACAACATCCTGGAGAAATGAAGAATGTTCCTATAGAGACCGATTTCAACACCAAAGAAAAAGGGGGAAGGGGGGAGGGGGTACTGAAACAGGAAAAAGAAATACTAAAAGAATCCGAAGTAATAGTAGTGCATAGCCCTAAAAAATACAGAAAGCTTTTAAAAGTTCACAGAAGAGATTATTCAGTTGTTCAAATGAGAAATTATGAGTTACGATGAGTGGATGAAAATTGTCTGTAGAATTTGAAAAAAAGACAAAAGCAAAAATATTACAAAGAAAAACTACACATGAACCATATCTAACATAATCATAATTTGTGTTCATTATTCAAGTGAGACTAGAATAGATAAGAAAAAATATATTTTAAAAGGTATAATTTTAATATGTAAAATAATACATTGAAGTTAGAGCTATAAAATAAGCAAAAAGAAAGCAAACAAGTAGGAGGAAATTAAGCTAAAATATAAATTTAATGAAAGAGAAAATACAAACAATAGAAAGGATTAAATAAATAAAAACATGCTCCTAAAAAGAAAGGTAAAATCGATCAACCCTGGGAATCCTGATTTAAAAAAAGGGAAAAACGAAAGGTAACAATATTAGGTATGAAAAGGGTGATATAAAGTATAGAAGAGATTAAAAGACTTCTAAGAGAATATCATCTGCAATTCTATGTCAATATTTTTTGGAAAGCTAGAAGAAATAGATGAATTTCTAGCACAATATAAGGTGCCAATAATGGTTCAAGAAAAGGTAGAAAATCTGAAAGGACCAATAAACATACTAGGTATTTTCAAAGCAATGTTTCAAATCTGCTATATTAAAAAGACACTTGTCCCACGTAGGTTTCTGGATGGGCTTTGTAGATATGTTAAAATAAAACTTTATAAAGCAGATCGTTTCTATAATAACTAAGCTTTTGCTATAGTATAATAATTTCAGACCACAGTGAAGAAGGGACAGCTATTGATACAGTTATTACAACATCGCTACCAGTATTGATTAACATATGCAAACTTAACTCATTAATATGTTATCAAAATTGAAAACAAGGTATTAACAAATTAAATCCACCAGTATATAGAAATAATAATACACTATGACCAAGTTGCATTTTCTTAGAGGAATGCAAAGATAGTTTCTTTAGGAAATTTATCAATATAAGACATCAAATTAAAGAAAAAATTGTATTAAACCCAATAGTCATTTTAGATAAAAATTTCAATTAAAATAGTATAGGAGAAAACTCCTGTAATATAACAAAGACCACCTACCAAAGTCAATACTGACACATCAAATATATGTTAGTATTTTTCCTAAAATCAAAAAAGATTTGAATCTGCAACTCAAAAGGTTATGCCATCTGCTGCAGAAAATACTGAATGATCAACATTGAAATATATATCGATGAAGTTACTAAGCACAAAACATACTTCAAAACCATAGACACTTACACCAATAAAGTCATATAAAGTGAAAAAAATCGGATTACTCCCAGATTTCTTCAAAGCAATAATCAGAAAGAAATTCTAATGATGTCTACATATTTCCAAGGGAAATACACTTTGACTCAAGACTTCCTCTTGCAAGACAGACATTTGCAATTTATGTAAATTTTTTTAAATTCCAGCTCCAAAGAGTCATTTTTACAAACAAACACACCTGCACACACATCTGTATACACACATGCACAGACACACAAAGGAAAACAGATGCACACTGGCACATACATGCACATGCAAAACAGGCGCACAAGCAAACAACGTCATACACACCACAGGCACGTATACACACAGGCGGGCACACACATTCACATATTAATGTTTCTATATCTTTTTTCTTAACTGTAGCGGATCTCTTAGGAAAAAAACAAATCTTTTACAGTATTAAAACTATTTACTGGATTTCAGCAATTCCTTCAGTTTAAATTTACTGTCTCTTTTGTAAAATCAAGTGAAGTCAAGAAAAGTTTTATTTGGTATATTGACCTAAACTGACATGTATCTTGTACAGTATTTAAATTTCATGAAAAAAATAAAAAATAAACTAGCATGTATCACATGATCTCACTTTTCTAAATTATTTCTATCTAACGGCAGGGCGCAGTGGCTCATATCTGTAATCCCAGCACTTTGGGAGGCTGAGATGGGCAGATTGCTTGAGGTCAGGAGTTGAAGACCAGCCTGGGCAATATGGCAAAACCCCATCTCTAGAAAAATTACAAAAATTAGCCAGGCGTGGTGGAGCACACCTGTAGTCCCAGCTACTCAGAAAGTTAAGGTGGGAGGATTGCTTGAGCCCAGGAAGTTGAGGCTGCAGTGTGCTGTGATCATGCCACTGCACTCCTACCTGGGTGACAGAGTGAGATCCTGTCTCAAAAAGAAAAATAATTAATAAATAAATAAATAATTTATATCTATCTTTTCTAAATATACCTGTTAAAATACTTCTAGAATAAGGTTCACTAAATATTAAGAACATTATTTGTAACTGAACAGGCTTTGAGTGATTCCATTTCCTTTCCTTTTCTTTATTATTTAAACTTCTTATAACGTTTATATCCTTTTTACAAAATCAGTAAAATCCACTGTCTTGAAAAATTAAAAAGAATGGGGGAAATGCAAAGAAAAAGAGAAAAAATAGTATTATCATGATGAGTTTCTATTAAAATGTCTTCAGTGTGCTTGTTGGATGAGTCAAAGAAAATACTATATGAAGTTTCCATTCCATAAATTTGATTTTACAATGGAAATGCAAGCTGAGACAGCCATTCCAATTATTTAATGGGCATCCCTGTCTTCCTTTTATTCAATAATAGAAATTAGAGCTGGAGAAGCCCTCCTCATCTCCCAGCAATGTTTCCTGTGGTATATTCTCCTGGATTCTTTTAGTGTAGTATTAAATGACTCCCCAAGTGTTGGGGGTTCATCTATTTTCTGTTGTAGAAACCAGTCATTCTCTTGACTCTGTAGGGTAAAAAAATGCACTAAAATGTTAGGAAAATTCATCTTTGTCTCACTGTTGAGTTCTGATAGGGTCTTGCCCGAAGAGCTTCCAGCCAAGCCACAATTCACTGGATTCTGATTAAACATCTGTAATACCATAAATTTAACTCATTGATGTTTGTTCCTTATTTCCCCTCCCCTTCCCTCTCCTCCTCTTCTCTTCCCTTTCCTTTCCTTTTGAGAAAGGGTCTAACTCTGTTACCCAGGCTGGAGTGCAATGGTGCAATCATGGCTCACTGTAACCTCAAACTCCTGGACTCAAGCGATCCTACTGCCTCAGTCTCCCGAAGTGCTGTGATTACAAGCATGAGACCCCGCATCCAGCTCTGATGTTTGTTTTTAATAACAAAAAGAAAATATCTGAGAAACACATTGTAGTATTCAAATACCCTTGGCCAAACTGCCTTGCTAATCCTATGCAGAAGTTTGTGGAATTATAAATAGTCATTCAGGGAAGATTCATAAATGGATGCTGACTAAAGGGAGGAAATTACCAACTTTACAGAGGCAAAATTTGCACATGATAAAATGGAACCATAATGTGTACAGTTTGATGAGTTTTGACAAATTTATACACCTGTGCAGCCATCACTAAAATCAAGGCCTAAAACATTTCCATCACCTTAAAAATTCCCACAAGCCCCTTGCAGTCAACAATTCCCGCAATCCCCAGCCACACCTTGAGTCTCAGGCAGTCACTGATCTGCTTTCTGTCTCTAGATATTAGCTTTATTTTTTCTAGAATTTCACATCTGTGGAATCACACAGTATATATTCTTTTGTGTCTGGCTTCTCTAACAGAGCAGAACATCTTTGAGACTCATCCATTCTGTTGTATCAGAGCGTTGTTCCTTTTATTACTGAGTCGTATTCAATGACGTGGGTATACCATAAACCCTCACCTGTTGATGGACATTTGGGTTGTTTCCAGTCTGAAACTACCATGACTAAAGCTGCCAGGTATATTTGTGCATAAGTCTTGGTGTGAGAAATGAAAGTCATCTGCTCCCGTTTCTCTTGGGTAAATAACTAAGAGTAAATTCCTAGGTCATAGGGTAAGTGCATATTTAACTTTATAAGAAACCACCAGGCCCGGCGCAGTGGCTCACGCCTGTAATCCCAGCACTTTGGGAGGCCGAGACGGGCAAATCACGAGGTCAGGAGATCGAGACCATCCTGGCTAACACGGTGAAACCCCGTCTCTACTAAAAATACAAAAAAAGTAGCGGGGCTTGGTGTCGGGCGCCTCTAGTCCCAGCTACTCGGGAGGCTGAGGCAGGAGAATGGTGTGAACCCAGGAGGCGGAACTTGCAGTGAGCCGAGATCATGCCACTGCACTCCAGCCTGGGCAACAGAGCCAGACTCCGTCTCAAAAAAACAAACAAACAAACAAAAAAACAGATATTTTTCCAAAGAGGCTGTGCCATTTTACATTTCCCCAGTAATGTATGGAAATTCTAGTTGTTCTACATTCTTGGTACTGTTAGTTATTTTAATTTTAGTCATTCTAACGGGTAATCTTAATTTGCATTTGGGGAGTAAACTTTGATGAGGAGCAGAATATTTGCATAATCTTAAAGTATCTCACCACAGATTGCTTATTAGGTGCAGGGAAAAATAAATCAGTTAACATTGGTGGGCTCAGGGCCTCCACAATTGATGGAGGTAATAAACAGGCCCAGAGAACGAATCGCCTCTGCTTTCAGAGTAGCTCTTTATCTCAGCATCACCTACCGCCCAGCCCTCCTCTCTTGAAATCTCTCTGACCCCAGCCTCTGAACCCTAACTCAAACTTCCTCTTTTGCCTGCTTCTCTCTGACAAAACTAGTATCTCTGGATCACTAAATAGCTGACAAGCCCCATCTGGCCAAACCTGGCCTGTTGTCACCTAAGCTGCTTCCTAAAAGTTCACATCTTACTCTAATTCATACATTCCCAGGGCTCTTGTCCTCAGTCACACTCCTTCTTGGATGCTATACTTACACTCCGGTTTTTGGCATGATAAATTATGTCTTCCCCTCACTTTGAGAAGTTATAAATCTTTTGTTAGCAACTTATAAATATATCATCCTTTTCATTTGTTCTCTCAAGCAATCTTTCTATTTCCCCACATAGTCTCATCGCTTTGCTCAGAAGTATTTTCCAGCCAAGGCAAAGTTTTGGAAGCAAAGTGCCAAGTGGTCACTTTTAGTTCCATTCTAAAGTGAACACGTTGGAACCTTTTGTTAAATCACACATATGGAAGTGTGGAAGGATCTTCTTCTTTCAACTTCCAGATATGTCATTTCATATTACACAGGAAAGAAAGTATGACCAGGCACATCAATTACTTAACTGGCCTTATTTTTAGGGGTTTTTACACTAGCTTCCAAGAATCATATTGAGATCCAACCAAACCGAACATGCATGTCTCCATGCCACATGGCATTTAAAGCTGATACTCTGTCTGCTACTCCTTCTGTCCAGTCAAAAATCTATTTGTTTTTTTCAGTAATGTCTGATGAAAGCATAGATTATGAATCTTTGTAGCGGCAGTAGTCCAGGTTTGTTTGTCCAATTTAAATTTCATATTATCGCTCTCCCATCGTTTTGATCCAACTTAGAATCACAGTTGTAAAATCAGTCCATCACTCGTGATGAACCACTGTCTTAAACATGCACCAATATTCCTCTTAGATAAAAAACCCTAAGAAAGATTGAGAGGTCCTAAACCTCTACTAGGCTATCAGCATGGGCCATACAACTGCTCTACCCAACATTAGGATGTAATTTAAGAAAAAATTTTAAAGCAAAGCAAAAAAGATTTAAGAAAAGCATTTCCTTCAGGCGTACACATTCTGGTTTGTTTATGATGGTGCATGTAACAGGTTCCAAGAAAATTTGGATTGTGCAGTGTCAGTGAAATTACATGAGACACTAGTGAAGCCCTCTATGTTTTATTATTTTAATTCCATCCAAAAATATCAATTAATATGGACTTGAAGATTTTTCCTTTCATAATTATTCTTAGATAACATTTATTAAAGGGCTCAGGATAAATGCTTTATTTGTAGTATAGCTCATTGAATCTTCACAACAACAATGTTCTGACTATTGTCTCCATTTTCCAGATGAGAAGACTGAGGCTCAGCAAAATTAAATAAATTGGCCTAGATCACACAGCCGTAACAGTACAAGCACTCAAACCAGCTTGGCTTTATTTGTTATCTGTGCTCTAACCACTGTTCTATACTTCCTTACCTCTTTTTTTTTTAATCTCAACATCTTCATAGTCAATTGCCAGTGTCTTCACAATCAATAGAACTGGATTTACCAGAGCCTACCTGCCAAGAGCTATTCTATATAAAAATATCTCAAACTGCTCTCTCTTCCATAATATTTTCAAAATATATTGCCAAGAAGTCTATAAATTAGCTAAGTAGCATTCTTAGGAATGAAGAGCACACATCTGCAGGCTTTGCTGATTCATATTCATTCCAGTTTTACAAGTGCTGCCTCTCTCGTGTTTTACTGATAGCTGTTTTACAAGATCTTCATTACTTCATAATTGTTCAGCCTTCCACATTAAGTTTTTCTTGTGAAGACAGATGGTCTGCATGCTTGTAAAATTGGAATAATAAAAGGAAATGAGAACGCTAGACCAGAACATCTTTCTTCCCCAGTACCAATAAATTACTAAATTAAATGTTCCTTTCTGGATCATTCTCAAAGTACACCACCTCCATGAGCCAAGTTCTTATAAAATTCTGCATGGTGGTAGAAGCCAAGAACAGATAAAGAGGCTGTTAATCCATTTTATTAACTAGGAAATGTATCTACAACAGAAATCATCTATGTCACCATTTCTAAAAGTAAGCTATTGACATCAGTCTGGGGCTTCTTTGGAGCAGGTGCCCAACCTTTCTGAGTTGGACAGAGGGGAGGAAAGGAGGAGACACATCTGGTAATACAAAGGACAAGAAGTCAACTTCACTTTGTTGGGTGCTGAACATTTTTGTATTTCTGTAAATATTATTGAGCTTTATTCTGGGATGCAGTTAAGTTTCCTCACAGCATTTTGATTCTTTTCCTATATTTAAGCTTTGTTTGGCAAACCAGAGCAACATGTGGTCTGAAGTTCATATTGCCCTATTATGGGCAAAATGACCCAAAGCTCCATGATTTATGAGGTTTCCCAGCATGGCACTTGGAAATAGGCACTATTGCCTGCCTAGTGTGAGCCCTTACTATTGTTCCCTCTGGTCCTTTAGGGTGGTTCTTTCCTCACATCCATGTGCTGATCCGCATTGTGTTGTATACCCTAGGATAATTTCTGCAGAGCTCCAGAGTTTTTCTCCATGCAGTTCTCTCTATTCCAGTGCGTTTCCTTGGGATCTCTACCCCTCTTAACCTCCCTGAACTCACAGCTCTGTCTCCTGAACTTAGGGAGACTGTGAGGCTTAGCATGGGTATATCTCTTTGTACTACAGCCTAGAAAATCTCCTAGGCAGTGAGATGAGACAATTGTGGAGACAATCTCATTTATTTCTTATCTTCAAAGATCACTCTCCATCACTGCCTGATGTTCATTGTCTTGAGAATCTTGAGAATTCCTGTTTTAGATATTTTGTCCTGTTTATTAGTTGTTTCAGGCAGAAATGTAGACCTTGTCCTTTACTGCTACAGACTGAATATTTGTGTCCCCCAAAATTTATATGTTGAAATATGAACTCCCAAGGTGATGGTATTAGGAAGTAGGGCTACAGGGAGGTGATTAGGTCAGGAGAGTGGAGCCCTGGTGAATGGGATTTGTTCCAGGACACAGTGGGAGGAGACCGTCTAGGAACCAAGAAGTGAGCCCTCACCAGACACTGAATCTTCTAGCACCTCAATCACCAGACACTGAATCTTCTAGCACCTCGATCTGCTATGTCTTGATCTTGAACTTCCTAGCCTCCAGCACTGTGAGAAAAAAAAAAATGCTGTTGTTTATAAACCACTCAGTCTACGGTATTTTGTTGTAACAGTCCAAACAAACCAAGATATCTACCTTGACTACAAGTGGACATTTCTTATTCTCTTTCTGAATTGTTATTCCCCAAACAAACCTGAAGATTACCTGTGATTGGCACCTTATTTACTCTTCATCTCTGTCTACAAAGTTATTTCCTATCATTACTTACAACTTCAACTCCTACCCTTTATATAAAATCGAAATAAAATACCACTTCCCCTATGAAGTCTTTCCTGCATCTCCCACCAGAAATAATCTCCCTTTTCTGAATTCTGTTGACAATGTGTAACTTCCAATGTGTCATATACTAAATTGCATACATGTCTTATCTCCCCACTAGACAGTAATCTCCTTAAAAGCAAAACTCACATCCTATCCATTGCCACTTTCTCAGCAATACCTACTGTTCTACCTTACTAACTGTTTATAAATGTTGAGTGAATACACAAATAAAATAGCAAGAAATGTAGTCTCATCACAAAGCACTTAACTCAAATTCACCTGAAGAATATTCTGGAGGGTTCAAGTAATGGATCCTTACCAGAATTCAATAGTAGCTAACAATGTGTCCATTAAATAGATCAAAATTGTGTTTTCTCCTGATCTTCAACAGATGGGACAGGATTGAGGAGCCTCGCATCCTTGAATATTCAGATACATCCCATCTCCCATGAGCAGTCTGGACTCATGAGCCCATCTTGAAGTCACACAACCTTTTGTCACATCCCTAACCAAACAAACTGATTTTATTTATGAGTAATATAAACTGTATTGAAGACAGAGGAGGTGAAGGGGAAGACGAGGGGTGGAAAAAGAGAATTTACAACATGCAAGAAGTTTTAGTTAAAATAGTTCCTCATGAGACAATGCTTTCCTCCTCCTTCAGTTCTGCTGTAATCACCAAACACTTCATCACTCTTCCCTCCTTCATTCCGAAATTCTCTCTTTTGTCATAAGCAACTCAGTTCTGGCACCAAGTTTGCAATTTTAGTCAGCAAAAGCAAATCCCTGCAGTTACCCAAACCTCCTGTCTTCTCAACAGTAATTGGACAAAAAGCTGCCAGTCCTTCAGCTTTTGATGTCTTACCCTCTTGCTGGAGTGGTTTGTCACCATATTCACTCAACCAACACAACTCTTCCTAGAAAGAAATCTTCTGCTAAGTAAATACAAATTATAAAAATAAAATCACAACAGCTATGAATCATTGTTTGTGCCTCTCTTCAAAGTCTTCAATATCTTGACTACTAAGGAGGTTAGGAAAAAGAAAGAACTCCTCACTTCATCAAAAGACTCCAAACAAATGACAACATTTCACAAAAACTAATTCTTAGTTTTGTTCCTCTTAAAAAACTAACATTTTTTGTTATCACAACCTCTAGCAAAAATTTGTGTAGTAAACACATTTATTTTTCTATCTAAGCTTTATGAAAATCAATAAAATTTAAGCAAAAACCTTATAAAACATTTTTCTGCACATTTTCTTTCATACGCTAATGAATTTCCAAGTATTTTCAAAAGTTCTCCAAATATTCCTGGCAAGTTTTTGGAAATAATGAAATACTGGAATTATTCCCTGGATTCAGTTCCATATCTAGTTTATAAGTATCTGGAAAGATTAATATATTAAATCAACAGTTTAACAGCTAGAAATCCATAAATGAAAGGTTTTGCCCTTCCCAATTGAACATGAGTCATTTCCCTCAGCTGTCTGATACATACAATCTTTTTATAAGAATTGAATTGAATTAAATTAAATTAAATTAAATTAGCTGAAATACCAATATGTCTACCAGACACCATAGAGGATTCAAAAATGAGGCCATCTTTGCCACCAAGAGGCATTCAGGACAGGAGAGTACAGATAATTAGACGGTTTCCCCAATGTTGACAAAAGCACAAGCACATAAAATCATGGGCAACAAAGGATTACACTGGGAAACTGTTTTATCACCTGTTTCAAGACCAAATACATTCCACATCTGTTCGAAGACTCATGATTAGGTAGTTTAGCATCTTTTGGCCAGATTCCCCAAAACATCTATCTCAGAAATAACAACAGAGGTGGGTCATTTGCTGGCTTATAACCCCATAGGTGGATTGTAAATAGTCCCCTGTTCTCACAATAAGACAAGAAAAGAAAGAGCAGGAGGGAGAGGAAAGAAAAAGAACAGGAAGGGGAGAAAGAGCCAGAGGAGGAAAGGCTGATAGGGATAAAAGGATAATCAACTCACAGAGAAAGGGAGCAGCTACAGATGTTGTGTATATATAACATACTTCTAAGCCTAAATTCTGCACTAAAAATAACCAGGTTCAGCTTGAATTCCTCCCTAAAGTCTACTCAGGAGATCAGATCAAGAGCCATCAACAAGTGGGTAGAAAGTCACTACCCTGCCGCCAAGCCAGAGGTGCACTGGAAACGAAGGCAAAGGCAGGCCCATGCTCCCCACAAGTTCGTAATGTGCTGGAAGGCAAAGCGGCTTCTGCATTTTCTGAAATGGACTAATCAATTGCTCTTTGGTTTGGCCTTTTTGGAGAACTTAAGCTTTTCTGCACCTCAGTTTCTCCCCTTTAAAATGGGGAAACTAAACTCACCAAGTCGTAGTGAGAATTCCTCATTGTTCTGTTTTATTGAATTTTTCTAGCAAATTGTGTATAAGGTTACCAATAAAAGAAATCAAGAAGATTATAAAATTGCAAGCAAAGGTACAGACTCTATAAAATTGCAGGAGTGGCTGAGGTTTCCTAACCTTTATCCTAAGTGTGCTGAGACTGGTTCCAACAAGGGAGACCTTTCCAAACTGTAATCCTGTGTCCTGGAGTCCCCAGTCTCCACATATGGTACAAGTCTGGAGAGAATGAGGTCCGAATGCTTGGGAAGGGAGGCACGAGCAGGAAGACTGTGAGTATTTCTGAGAGCCTAAGAAATGAAATGCCTTTGGTTTTTCACTCAAGCATTCCGGAAGCTGCATCTCTAAACAAGGACATGGCACTCTTCCTGGCTGACAGCTTTCAGGAGGAGAATATTGTGAAAAGACTGTTTCTATTCTTACAGAGAAAAAGCTGATGCCTCATGACAGAGGCTGCATCGAGGTGCAGAAGTGGTGCTTACAAGGCCCTCCTATTTGCTTGCCTGCAGTGAAGGGCATTGGCGGAGACAAAAGGTATTTTCCCTTCTGCAATACAGAGAAGCCCATCTGTTATCCTGCCACGGCACAGTGCCGGGGAAATCCTTCATGAACAAGAACCCTCCTGCCAGAGTTCCCTGGAAACACTCCTCAGATGATCCCGCCCCCACACAGGAGCAACACACTTCTTCCCCGCCTGCCTTTTTGTATTTTTTTTTCTTTTTATTGCTCCATAGAGTTAAGCAGAGAACAGTGCCTGTGATTTAAAACGAGCAGGAGGGTCTACCTTCAAAGCTGTCAGAATTTTTATTATTATTACTATTTTAGGCCTAGTACATCACTGACTGCCTCAATTCAGATACACACACAACTAAGCATGGTGTCTCAGAGACAAGCTAACGCGAACTAGAAGCTGGCCAAAGCTTTCTGTTTCTATGCTTAAGCATGGACCCGCTAAATATCACTTGAGAACATGATGTGAATAGAAACAGGGCTTCTAGGGCTGATGGATGGGCTGCTGCTATGGCCATCTGTCTTGCCAATGGCCAGGTTTCACTGAACCAGAGCCAAAGTGACAGCTCTAGGCACCCCAGGCAGGAAGGACTTTCCTCTCCCTCAAGCCTCAGAAAGGAGGAGGAAAGAGAGCCAGGTCCAACTGATGATGCAATGGCAAGCCCTTAAAAGGGAGAGATGGTAACTTTGTTTTCTGGTTAGGGCCACTCGAGGCACATTTGGCCTGTGCAGGCATAGGTACGCACTCTTAGTCTTTCTCTGGAATGCTTCTACACTTATACCTACAAAACACCCATAAGCTTCTTTACTCCTATGCTTTGGGGATACAGAAACCTCACCACTCCTTTCACTTGTAAAGTTCTACTCTCTTTGTGCTTTTTCCTTCAGAGTCAATTCATATTTTCCCTGAGCTGATTTGTGCTTTTTGGAATATTGGAGAGCTTTCTGAAATGAATTAGATAAGCACAGATTTGCCTCCACAGATCAGTCTGCTACAATGAGCCTCTGCCTCCTTAGCTGAGGCTAATATCTGACACTTCCCTGTAAAAGTGACAGTGCACCTAGTAATCCTAGTGTGGAATGCCTGCACACATGAATTGAGAAGATGCTGGCAGGTCCTTCCCTGACCTTCAGAAGTCATCAGCTTGTGCTGTGAGCATGGTATTGAATGGTGCTTTCTTCTTCCTTTACCTTGCTGCAAATGCTATTAATGATCCAGAGAAATGAAAGCCCTAAACCTTTTTTCAACAGGAAAACAAGAATGGAACAGTAGCACCACCATTCTCAAGCCTGCAGAACTGCAGGAGAAAGGAAAGTGAAAGACAGCCTGGGTGAAGGAAAAGTGACCTTTTTACTAACACTTAAAGAAAATCTTCTCCTACTTCCATTTGAACTGGAGAAGGAAGTCATGTCACTCACTTTATAATTATCACACAAAACAGGAAGTAGAGTTTTATTCATTTCCCGTGGGATCTAATCAATGCAAGCAACCCATCTGGATATTCCGTAATAAAACCACATGAAAGATTTTCAACACTTTGGTTTCCAGCATTCTGGTTATCTACAAAGATCAGAGTAGTTGTATAATGGACAAATCTTCACTTTATTTGATTCTGTGTAGATATAGCCTTTTATACTCCTGAAGGAAAATGCTGTGACAGAAGGATAGAATTCCTTCCTGCATTTATTCTTATTCAAAAACTATAATTTCAGTTCCACCACTGCACTGCAACTACAGTATAGTTTTGTATGAGTAGCCAAGACAATCTCCAGCCCATAGTAGTCTTTGACATATGACATATAACCTTTTCAAAACTGAAAGAAAGTCCTTGAGTTGAGAAGTCTAAAGAACAGTGTTTCTGTCATGGTGTAGACCAGATTGAGAAAGTTCCACCCAAGTGACAGATCCTTAGAGGTATTTCTCCAACTCTGTGGAGACACATAATTAACAACTGGCTCCTTAGAACACAAAAACAACCATAGAAGAGCAAGTGACATGTTGGTGAGAAATGTCCCTTCTGAAATACATAATGAGTAGGAGGAAATGCCAGTGAAACATTTCCAAGTCATTAAAATACAAATTTCCCAGTGCAAAGAAATACCTAATACAATAAAATTCAGAGGCTATTGCATATTCTCCCATATTGCTTGCTCTGAAGTGAAAAGAAATAATATTTTCCAAATTTTGGCAAGCCTTTTAAATCTTCATTGAATTATCTGTATACTCCAGGTGAGGAAATAATAAAATCATAGTTATGACACAGAAAAGGGATTTGTAGATCACTTAGCCCAACCCGCTCACTTTTAAAATGAGAAAGAGAGACCCAAAGAAGTGAGGAGACTTAACACAAAGCATCAGAGTAGTTAATATCAGGTCCAAGATTGAAACCAGGCCTCCTGACCTAGCACGCGGCTCTACCAACAGCTCCCTCAGTTCCATTCCAGGCTTCCTCTGAAAACCGTCTTACCTCCATCTGCTAGCACCTGCTCTGCCTCACACATCAGGCTGGAGAACCAGCAGTGAGCAGAGGGATATCCTCCCCTTTGTCTACATAAGCTGTGTTTATCCTTTGAGGCCTATCTCAAGCCTTCCCTGCCTACTACCGCCACAGCAGTCACGCTTTCTCCTGAAGCACCAGTAATGATAGATCTCTTTCCTATTGAGCTCTTACTCTGTACTGTCCCGTCACTTCCCTGATATTGTCATCAGCCAAATACCTACATAATTGCTACCAAAGACTTAACCTTTCTACTTTAACTCCTGTTTTCTTCCTGTCTTCCCTTCTAGACTATAAGCTCTTCTTGTTAAATAAAGAGAGTACTGTTATTTAATGCTTGTTAAGCTATTTCCCTTTTCATGGGTATACGCCTTATCTCTCCTGACCCCCAGTCAGATTTCTAGTTCTATGACTTCAGAGACTGTTTTCTGTCTCACAATTATTAGGGTACATGAGGGGGAGATGGAGTGAAAAGTCAGGGAGGACTGTCAGATGCATATTTTAATACCTCAAATTTTTTGCAAGATGCATATTTTAATACCTCAAACTTTTCACTGGCTCTGTATGAATGCTACGAAATTCTACTCACATGTGCAATGATAGAGAAGTGCCCTTCTCTCAGCCTGGATTCCATGGTCCATAGGTGGATTTTGCACACCAGGTGGCTCTGGAAAGGAACCATGGGCAGCTTCAGAATTGGATGAGTCAGCTCAGGCTACTGGCTATCCTGCAGTAGCAGGGCTTCCCCTAGGATGAGCTGGCAACTCCATTCCTTAGTCCTGGGAGGGGAGACAGCAGTCACTGGAGAAGGAAAGTAGAAGGGAAGACTTGGGTGTAGGTCTGTATTTATCCATTTTCAAGATACTAATAAAGACATACCCAAGACTGGGCAACTTATAAAGAAAAGAAGTTTAATGGATTCACAAATCCACTTGCCTGGGGAGGCCTCACAACCATGGCAGAAGGTGAAAGGCACTTCTTACACGGTGGCAGACAAGAGAGAATATGAGAGTCAAGTGAAAAGGGAAACCCTCTAAAACAATCAGCTCTTGTGAGACTTTTTCACTACCACGAGAACAGTATGGGGTCATCTACAATGATGATTTGTATGATTCAGTTATCTCCCACCGGGTCCCTCCCACAACATGTGGGAATTCTGGGAGCTACAATTCGAGATGAGATTTGGGTGGGCATACAGCCAAACCACATTAAGGTCATTCCTCACTCTGTCATCCCAGCTCTAGTGATTCTTCAGTAAATACAAAGAGACAATCTCCTGCAAGAGGAAAGTTCAAGGAGGCTGTTTCTTGATATTTCAAGAGGAGTTTGTCTTCAAATACCACCTGATCTTATTTATATGTGGAATCTGAAAAAGTCAAACTCACAGCCATAGAGAGTAGAATGGTGGTTACCAGAGGCTGGTGCTTGAAGAGAAGGGAATGGGATGATGTATTCAAAGGATACAACGTTTCGATTAGGAGGAATAAGTTTGTTTTTTTAATGAACAATATTTTCTTCCATCAAATAGAATAAGTGTTCGCAAGAGGAAAAAGTTTTTGAGATCCATTGCACAGCATCGTGACTATAGCTATTAAAAAGATACTGTATATTTTAAAATTGCTAACAGAGTAAATTTCAAATATCTTACCATAAAAAATAAGTGAGGTGATGACTATGTTAATTAGCTTAATTTAACCATTTTGCATTGTATACATGTATCAAAACATCCATTTTATACCACAAATGTATATAATTATGATTTATCTATTAAAAATAATAAAAAATAATTTATCTTCAAAACTATTCATAATGTTATTATGTGAAAAGGGATAATACCTGTATCTGCCATCACATATTTGAGCTTTCCATGTTACACATTATACTAAATACTTTACATATTTTGTCTCATTTAATAGATCCACCAGCTTTATGAGTTGGGCATTATTTTCTCTACTGTACATTAGGGAAACTAAGGCACAAAGACATTAGGTAACTTTTCTGAGACTACACAGCTCGTAAATGGTAAAGTAAGAATTTCAACTGTGTCTTTCTAACTCCAAAATAACAAGCTTTAGCACTATACTATATCCCTTGCAATTCCCCTTAAAATAAATGTCTGAGAGTAAAATTTTAAGAACAAAGGCTTAAGAGCAAACAATAAAACAATATTTTTAAAAGTTAACATTAAGAAAGGCAAACAGGAAGGTAAAATACTTTTAGTTGTGAAATGTGAAAATTCCTGCATACACAATAGGAGAAAGTATTCAAAACCAGTAGAAGTCATTCCCTTAACTTCTTTATAAACAGTATTGTAATACTGTAAGGCAGAGCCTTTTAATACTAGAAATTGTCAAAATTATTTATTTATTTATTCATTATTTTAGACATGGGGGTCTCACTATGTTGTCCAGACCTGCCTCAAATCTGGGCTCGAGCAATCCTCTTGCCTTGGCCTCCAGAGTAGTTAGGACTACAAGTGCGCATCACTGCACCTGCCTTCACAATTACTTTTAAAATTAAAATGAAATTGCATTGTATTTAGGTAGTGTCTCATATTTGGAACTCGAAATCAGTACCAAATAACTAATTATCATGATACATAATCAAATCACTAAGTATTTATTGAGTATATACTATAAACAAATAAATTAAGACACATATAACCTTAGAGGATTTAAGAGCACATTGGGGAGATAAGCCATAAACACAGAGATATTCGAATAAAATGCTTAAGTTACTATTCAAACAACATCAAAACCTTCACCTAAGACAAAGTTTTGCTGCTAATAAATTATACAGAAAATAATCACTGAAGAAATTCAGAATAAGATGAACATATTTAGGCTAGACTTTACCTTGAAGTTGAAAATTGAGCTGGATTTTGAAAACTGGGAAGGCAGAGAGACATAGGGAAGGCATCTTAAAATGCTGATCTGTTTGAGCAAAGGCTTAGGGGTTGGAAAACAGCAGGCATGTTTTGGGAACAAACTGTTTTGGGAAGACTCACCTAGAAAGGGAGGTTGGGGCTAAATCTTGGTTGGCCAACAATCCAGAAAGAATACGTTATAGGATTGTTGTAGGCGTTGAATGAATTAATACTATAAAGTGCTCCAAACAGAATCTAGCACTAGTGTGAGCTGAATAAATGTTCATTGTTTTTAAAGAATGGAGGTTAATTGGCTTAGACAATCCTGAGGGCAAAGTCAAGCTCTGCCACCAAGTAATCTTGAACACATTACTCAACTTACCTTAACTGTTCTACAGTAGGATTGGAGGAGTCCACTCCCTGGTTCGTAGGTGTATTCGTATCTGTTACACGTAGGTGTAATAGACAATTAGATATCTATTCGTATCTGTCACACGTAGGTGTAATAGACA
>NW_012119821.1:967540-972649 GCF_000951035.1 Colobus angolensis palliatus | reverse complement strand
CAGAATGCCAACATTCACAACCTATTCTTGAAAGTAGTCGTCTCACATATTAGTAATGAGGTTTTTGGAAGCAAGTAATAGAAAATCAATCAAAATTGGTTTAACAGAAAGAAGATTTATTTACTCACACAACTGGAAGACAAATGGTAAAATGCAGTTGAGTATCAATACAGTATCTCCAGCTTCACTTTTTACAAATCTATTTCTGTGAGGTATACTTTTCATTCAATAAATGCACCCATTTTAAAGGTTAAAAAAAAATAACTGTCATCTCACCACTTCTGATGTGCTCTATTCATCACATACAAGTCAGTGAGTCAACACCACACTGAAGGGGAGGGAATTGTACAAGGTCATAAATACCAGGAAAGGGGGATCACTGGGAGGCATCTCACAGTTGGCCTATTACAACAGGGTTGTTGTATTGGATAAACGAGTTTATCCCCATAGATAAATATAAGTGGTTATCCATGCATATAGTAAGTATTCTATAAATTTTAGCCTTTTATTAAATTATTTGCATGTTATTCTATAAACACTGAAATGCTTGTGAGAATTTTAGAGCTAGAGAGTGTTTTGAATTGTGGCTTCAGGAAGATTAATCTTATATGAAGAACAGAATAGATTGTAATGGGAGAACTTGGAGGCAGAGACACCCGGCATAAGGCCATCAGTCTTTGGATAAAAGTCTTAGCAGATATATACAAGGCATAGGAAAGGCAGTATTGCATAGTAGGTAACAGCATGGATCCTAGAGTCAGACCATGTGGGTTTAAACCCTAGTTCTGTCTTTGCTAAATTCCTTCATCTATAAAATGAGGAGAGTTGTAGCACCTATCTCAAAGTGTTGTCATGGCGATTAAGTAATACACTGTTGGAAGAAGTGAACCCTTGTACCAGTGCCTGGCAAATAGTAACTCTCAATCAAGCTAGGTACTATTCATAGACAGGAAATAATACAGCAATGTTCCTGAGGAAGAATATTTTAGATATAGAATAAAATATTTGTTGACTAAGTTGTCAATGAATTTATCAATTTAAAAATGGTTATGTCTAGTGAGATATTAGGGTGAAAAAGAAGGAGGAATCAAGGATGGCTTTAACATTTTGCCACTGACAAATAAAATTGTTATAACAGAACAGAGAAGAAGGTGCAAATATAGGGAGGAAGATGAAATGTTTAGCTTTAGACATGTTGAGATAAGTTGACTTAGCCTTGTGCTCCCAAAGCATGCTAAGCTCCCTCTTACAAGGTCCTGAATTGTCTCCCTCACTTACTAGAGAGAAAGCTCCATGAGAGGAGGCACCATGTCTCCTTTGTTACTAACTGTAAATTTTCCCATAGACACACACAGCATAGCTCCTGGCCCATAGTAGATGCTCAATTAATATTCGTTGAAGAAATGAATAAATGAGTGAGGGGGAAAAGGGTTTTCTTAAGAGTAGAAAGTCTAAGAGTTCATAAGTAAATCTTTGGCTAGCCTTTTATTTTGCATTTTGACAATAGTTTCTCAGTTTTTATAAGTCTATTACTTTTCAATTAGTAAATACATAAAGTTAGAATAGATTTGGGGTTTTTTCCCAGCCATCCTAGGACATTAAGAAAAGAACCAAAAATTGACCAAAATTCTAAACACTGCTTCACTGGCGTGGAAGGAGCCTTGAGCCTGGGGGTTAGGAATGCACAGTTGGGTTTTACTAGGGAAATACTAGAGTCAAAGCACTGAGATATATATTACTGTTAACTAACTTCAAGCTAGATGTCATCCTAGCTTCAAGCACAAAAATATCCAAAGCAGTCAATACAAAACCTTGCTTCTGAGGAAGAGAAACTTTATAATACAAAGAAGGTCAGCAAAAATAACCCTTTTGTTACAATTTTGCATCTCACAAAGTTGGAAGAGACCCTCAAGAATCAACAGCTATTCATTTATTCATCAAATAGTTGGAGTTCTCGGTACTTTTTTCCCATGGACATGAAAGTTAGGTGCCTTCTTTTAACAGTTGAGAACTTGAGTTGTGAAGCAAGAGATGTCTGCATTTAAAGAAACCTCTATGTTCTTTCCATCTTTAAGCATTCAGAAGCCATTTTAATAGTACTTTCAGTACAATTCTTGCTAAAGTTAGTCTGAATCAGTGTCTTCTGCCTCCACTTCAGGACCCTTAATGATTCTTCACTGGAGTTCTGCTCAGTGGAAATCCCTGTGAGCACTCTAGGTCTGACAAATTGAACTTCCCTCAAAATATTTCCTTAAGAAACATTAGCCTTCTCTAGCTATCTGGAAGTCACTACCACTTCCACTGAACTCACTCTGAGAATGAGCTACAACTCTTCACTGGAAATGATCAATAAGCAGCTAAAAGTGTGGTGGTCTGGCACTGAAGCTAGTGTTGATTAGGCTGTCTCATTCACCAAATCCAGTTGGTAAGAGATTCCTGTTCAGAAACCTTTTTAATTTTCAGGTCAGCGTAAATCAGCTCAACCTATATCCCTTCCTAAGAAGTGGACATCATCTAAAGAATGTTCCTTTCGCAGCAACACATCCATCTTAACTAATGTTTTACTCTCTAGACTCTCCTCTGCCAATGCAGGACCTCTGCTTCCTGTAAAGTCTCCCACATTTATTTCTGGGAGACACAATGGAGTCTTCTCAGAAGGCTCATGATTAGGTCCCGTTAGTACCGCATGGATACTACTTCTGCTTTTATTCACTCCCACAGTGGCCCTCAGGCAGTGCCACATCAATTATGCAAAATCAGTGGTGCCTACAAGGCACTTCCAACCACTTCTCACCAGATACTCTGAGGTACAGAGCCACATGGTGACCTATTGCCATGTTCTTCTCAGTTTTGACCAACCTCTCTACCCTTATCAAAGAAGCAGATATATGTCCATATGGCAGGGGAGGAAACAGAGCTGATGGACAGCCTCTAGGCAGTCCTCAAATTCTTCCTTCCCTTAGATGAGTTCTCTCCCAGACATCCCCTCAACGCTTCGCGCAAATGCTCTCCTGGCAGCTGCTTCACCCGGCTTCCAGACAGACTCAGACCCAAAACGCAGTGGGCATTATTTTGTCTAAAGAGAAAGAGAGTACTCCAATTTTTCATCACAATCAATGGGAGGATAAATAGAATTTCAATCCAACCACTTCTCTAGCCACAAAGAAAATTTGATATCCACACTTTGAAATTTTCAATCCCATATGCCAGTATAAAAATGTCAGTCTTTGTCAATGTACAAAGAAAAAACAAAATGACCGAGTGAAAGAAAGGCTCATAAGAAAAGAATTAAATTGAGGCAGCCAACTGGGTATGTTTAACAGATGGACACCAGTTTTAAGAAACTTTCTTGAATATATAATTGAATTTAATGTTGAGTGATAAGAAATATGATAACGACTTGTACCTGAAAAATGTAAGTAAATGTCAAATGATATTAATTAAATGAAGGGAAAATGGCATTAAGAGAAAGAAAGAACATATTATTTATTCAATGTGCCATACATACAGAGCAATGAATATCAGGGATAAGAATGTATTTCAGAGTCCCTGATAAATTGTGAATGCCATTCAAACAAATGGTATTATTATGCAAATGTAGGCTTAGGCTACAACACTTTGAAAATTAATAATTTCTTTCAACAGCCAGATTTTAAAAAGTAAAAAGGATGTTCCAAAAAGATATGGATACTTAAGAATAAAATATAAATAATTCAGGGTTTGTGTTCTATTATTTGTGTCTAATTTCTCCTTCTTTTAGCCCTTACACTACAAAAAGAAGGAAGCTCAGGTTTACTTTCCATCCTGCTCAACCCTAACGTATCCTCACCCAGCATCACTTCTTCCTTTTGTTATCTAAGCCCTTTCCCCCCAAACATGATTTAAAGAAAAATAAAAAAGGTAAAACAGGCTATAATCCTATTTTTTAAAAAACCTGCCAAAGTCAGTTATGCTATCCATTTTCCCTGCTTTTACAAATTCGTTTCCTTTTCTTTTTGCCATTTTTTAATGTTACTCTAATTTTTTAACTAATACAACAACATACCTTGAAACTCCAGTCAGCTGAAGCTCTGAGAACATCCTCAGAGTCCTCTCAAGTTACCCATAGTTCTCTCTGAGACACCCTGGATTCTTCTGACAGTAACAAATCCTAATAATCATAATCTTCCAAAAATACAAGACTCTTGATAGAAATCATGTTAAAGGGCAGCAGCAGAAGAGTTTTAAAAGTAATTGGTTTTCCTACTAAAACCATGAGTCTATGCTAAAAAGTCACAATGTTGAAAATGATATTGTCAAAACAGAGCTGGGCTCTAGATAAAATTCATATTTTTAGCTCTGACAAATGTTAATTGAAATCAGCATTAGAAACACCTGTGAATCCATGAGCTGGGCGTTTGAAAGCCATCCCCTTACAACAGGAATATAAATGTGCAGCCCTCTGAAATATTGCAACAATTTTGGAAGTCATTTTCTTACTAGATAATATAAAATGTAATAGAATCATACCATTGAAAAAAGTTCAGTGATTTAAAAATTAATCCCTAATTTTCTCTTATACTTGTATTTATGCAAAATAATATTAAGTTTTATTTCATTTAATTTTTAATAGATAATGTATTCACATGATTCAGCAGTACAAAAATTTTCAGTGAAGAAAAATAAAAAGGTAAAACAAACTATGTCTTTCTTCCACTCTCCTGCCACCATCTGTCCAGTTTCCTTACACAATATATCCACCTCAAACAAGTACCCACTTTAAATTATATCAAAAGCTATTTCCCCAAATATCACTGACACAATCTGTTGAAAAGATGAAGCTAAGTTAATTGCTTACTGCAGCAGGAGAGAACACATTGCAAAGCCTTGTAGTGTCTCAGAGGGCATAAGGTGAAGTAAAAATTTATTGAGTATTGGAAGTGTGGTTTAAGGCAAGTCTTTCAATGTAGAGACTTGATTAGACGGAGTAAGAATCACAATACTTTTGGTGTTTTAGTAGTAAAAGTATTGTGATTCATCAGAGTGAACAGGCAACCTACAGAATGGGAGAAAATTTTTGCAATCTACTCATCTGACAAAGGGCTAATATCCAGAATCTACAAAGAACTC